>NW_009647680.1:9691792-9708198 GCF_000708025.1 Charadrius vociferus
GCTGAGCTACGGCAGAGCGACTAGTGAACAAAACCCAACTTGCCTTAGAACGGAAAAAACAATTGCCATGAATGTTTAATGGGTGTTTTTATTCACAATTAGGTATTTATGGCAGCCTGGGAGACAGAAATGGTAATATTTTCCAGCATTAGAGGAGTTTCAGATAAGGCAGTCTTTGTATAATGTGCTTTTAAAGCCATTCTGCACTGAGCGAGTCTCGTGCTTTCTTACTCCTCTCTGCAGAGAGCAATGCCAGCTGGAGACTCAACGGACAGGGTTGGAGCCTGCCTGGTTCCTGAAGGATATGGAAGGGATATTGTACTTCTCTTCCACTCCTAAACTCCCAAATCCTGGCCTCAAAATCTGCTGATCTTTCAGGAGCTAGTGGAGGCCAGATGTACGGGAGACGTGTGGGAGCTTAGTGCCTCTGCTTTCTCTCCAAACATGAGGACTTGGGATGTCTCCTGAAAATGTTCCCAAGTGAGAGTGTTTGGCTGTTGTTTGGGGAACTGGTTAGCATTAACTCACTGTGCAATTTCCTGTCACTTGTGAGATGGGGAATAAGCCGGGGAAAGTTGGTGGCCCCACTTTTTCATATATCACAGTGAAATTGGGATCTTTAGGATATGAAAGCAAGGAAGGTTTTCAGCTGGACTGTGATTTAAAACAAATATCTCACCACCCAGCTTTTTAGCCTAGGGGAAGAGGTTTGAACCATGTCCTTTACTGGGGTATTACATGGCTCTTCCACAGGTGCATTTTTTTAACCTGTGTAAGACTTTTCTGCAAGAATTTAAGGTGCAGAACCTCATCAGAATGAAAAAGAGATTGTCCATCTTTACTTTCCCTGATGAAACACGTGTATTGCTTGCTGTGAGTGGGATGGGTGAGTGACAGTACTTTTGGTTACAACCATCAGAAATGCTGACGAAGCCTGGGTGAGGGAGCAGATGAAAAGCTGGGGCTGTATCATTGGGCAACCGCTTGATAAGATCTCATTTTTGTCTTCAGACCAAGTCCGAAACAGCTACTACATTGGCGCCGATGGCTCTCTCAGACTGATGCTTGCTAACGGCATGGAGGTGGCCCTTCAAACTGAGCCGCATCTGCTGGCTGGCACTGTCAACCCCACGGTGGGGAAGAGAAATGTCACCCTGCCCATCGACAACGGCCTCAATCTCGTGGAGTGGAGGCAGAGGAAGGAGCAAGCGAGAGGGCAGGTCACCGTCTTTGGACGTCGGCTGAGGGTAAGTGAGCAGCGTGAGCAGTTTTGGACTCCACTTCCCATCTCATCAGTCCCCAGTCTCATGACCCAGTCTCACTTGGGTCACAACAACCCCATGCAGCACTACAGGCTTGGGGAAGAGCAGCTGGAAAGCTACCTGGTGGAAAAGTACCTGGGGGTGTTGGTGGACAGCCAGCTGAATATGAGCCAGCAGTGTGCCCAGGTGGCCAAAAAGGCCAACAGCATCCTGGCCTGTATCAGGAATGGTGTGGCCAGCAGGACTGGGGCAGTGATCATCCCCCTGTACTCAGCACTGGTGAGGCCCCACCTCGAGTGCTGTGTTCAGTTTTGGGCCCCTCACAACAAGAAAGACATTGAGGTGTTGGAGTGTGTCCAGAGTAGGGCAGGTGAGGGGTCTGGAGCACAAGTCTGATGAGGAGCAGCTGAGGGAACTGGGGGTGTTTAGCCTGGAGAAAAGGAAGCTGAGGGTAGACCTTATCACTTTCTACAGCTCCCTGGTCTCTTCTCCCAAGTAACAAGTGATAGGACAAGAGGAAACGGCCTCTTGTTACGCCAGGGGAGGTTTAGATTGGATATCAGGAAAAATTTCTTCACAGAAAGGGTTATCAAGCACTGGAACAGGCTGCCCAGGGAAGGGGTGGAATCACCATCCCTGGAGGTATTTAAAAGACATGTAGACGTGGTGCTGAGGGACACGGTTTAATGGTGGTGATGATTGGACTCAATGATCTTAAAGGTCTCTTCCAACCTAGAGGATTCAATGGTTCTGTGATTCTGTGACAGAAAGGGACAGGGCTGATTTGTATCGTCTGCAATGGGGATGAGGTTGCAGGACAGAGAACTAGCTGTTCATCCTCAGTGGCACAACCTTTACGACTTGAACATATCCTTACATCTCCTTATGTGCTGACATTCTCTTAGCTGTCACAGGTAGTGTTGCTGATTTGCATACAAGTCCTCTGCATCACTGGGAACACGTGACTTCCCATCAGACACCACAGGTTTAACCATCACGTCAGGCTGTTTAAGCAAGCACGAGGCTATCCTAACTATAAAATACTGCACAGATTGGTATAGGTGTTTTCTACCTGTGCTGCTGGCAGTAACAGACCTGAGCACCAAAAGCTTTGTAAGCATATGAGGACAGCCTGAGAGAGTTGGGGTTGTTCAGCCTGGAGAAGAGAAGGCTCTGGGGAGCCCTTAGAGCCCCTTCCAGTCCCTAAAGGGGCTCCAGGAAAGCTGGGGAGGGACTCTTGATCAGGGAGTGGAGTGATAGGACAAGGGGGAACGGTTTTAAATTGGAAGAGGGGAGATTTAGATGAGATCTTAGGAAGAAATTTTTCACTGTGAGGGTGGTGAGGCACTCGCCCAGGTTGCCCAGAGAAGCTGTGGCTGCCCCATCCCTGGAGATGTTCCCGTCCAGGTTGGACAGGGCTTGGAGCAACCTGGGCTGGTGGGAGGTGTCCCTGCCCATGGCAGGGGGTTGGAACTCGATGATCTTTAAGGTCCCTTCCAACTCTAATCATTCTATGATTCTATGATTTTCTTCAAGTCCTGCCCACATATCATTTAAGAATGATTTACATGATGTATAAGAAGATCATATCAAGAAAACATATCACTTGGGGATGCAAAGCGAATGGTGGGTGAGCAGAGAGGACTTGTTCTCCTGTAATACCCAGTGGTAAGCCTCTGATGGAGCACAGTGTCCAATGAGGGGCATCGCTCCTCAGAATGATCAAGTAATGTAAATGAAACCTTAAGGATAAGAAACTTGGAAAACACGATCTAAGAGGCAAAGCCAAAAGGGGGGGTCAGAACTAGGTGATCTTTAAGGTCCCTTCCAACTCTAACCATTCTATGATTATTGTTCACTAGGCAGCCTCAGGAAAATCTCTAGATTCCTGAAACTTGCTAACCTGTTGAAGCTGTTGCAGAGCCGGGCTCGTAGGGCATTGCATCACAGTTGCCATCCTTCCCCAAAGTGCAGTGTTACAAACAGCTCCAGCCTGATGGGACTCTCTCCTCCAGGAGCACACGGTCCTTTCTGTGCTTGAGACTGATCTGTTTGGAAAACAGTGTTCCACACGACGCACCACAGACTTATCAGGGCTGTTGAAAGTTCTTGCCCAATACGCCTGTAATTCCTCTGCAAGCTGTTGGCCAGGCCGGTAACTTGTAATAGCAAGTCCTGTGCCATCACCCTTGTCCTGGTTACTGGGCCAACTGGTACCGGTTTTGATGGAGTTTGAGTACCTCGCTAGTCTCAGAGTCACAGCCTGATGAGTGGTTCCTGGGAAGCTGCTCAGCACCTGGCAAAGCCAGGCCCTCGGAGAAGAGTCCTCAGCGCTGTGTAATGCCACCACAGCAAAAAGACTACAGCTATTTATTCGCACTTAAGCTTTGCAGTAAATATTAACGCTCTGGTTTCAGAATACACCTTTCCCAGTCCTTGCTCTTCACCTCTCCCCGCAACCGTCACCCCTGCCACCTCGGTGTGATTTCTCCCGTCTCTCCTCACTCACGCTTGTCCAGTATTGTTCTTCACCCTCCCCAGCACAGCCTCTGCTCTTTTTCTTGAGCATTAATAGCCTCATATTTTGTTATCGGGAGAAGAACTGCAAACAGCAGTGAAAGCCGAAGCTGCTCTTTCAGTAGGAACTGCTCTATATCTGCAGCTCAGTTGGTATCAACCTTCTTGTTTGGTTTGTCTTGTTTTTTTTTTCTATATTTTATTTTATTTTATTTATTTTCTTTTAATAACCAATTAAATTACCAGAGAAGTCTTCTTCTGAAAGCAGGGAGCCTTCTAAAATCTGCAGCTGTGTCACAGCTATTTGGTGTTCAAAGCAGTTTCCACTCATTGAAGCCACGGCTCAGCTGCCCATGTCAGTTTTATCTTCCAAAATTTTCGCAGTAGATGCAAATGCAGAATGTGTCTTTGTTTTAGGTTGTACTGCAGTTGGGAAAACACTTGCAAAATGAAATTTCAGGCTGGTTATTTGTATCCCTATAAATCTGCCAGTATTTATTCACATTTTGAGCCTATCAGGGCCCTTCTAGTGAAGCAGAAGAGCATCTTACATGGTTGAAGGATTCAGTTATGGCTCTGTTCAGGGGTTCAAAGTAGCTGAGGGTGTACAAGAAGTTTTAAGCTGCCTGTTTGTACCTGCACGGCCGCATCTGCACCCCTGAGATGTAAACCTGCAAGGTGCTAATTGCCTCCCTGGGGATTGCCTGACATTTAACATATTCTGTGTGTCATGTTCTCCTCTTCCCTCGTACCAGTAATTGCTGCTTTCCCTGGCGAGGCAGAAGCTTAGGGAAGTTAAGTTCAGCATGTTTTTGTTCATTTTGGGAAATGCTATCATTTTTCTGCCATGTGTGAGTAAATCACAACATTTCCCTCTCACCTCACATGAGACAGCAGTAAAGACATGGTGATCCATGTGTGTCCAAGCACAAACACAGACTGGGCAGAGAATGGATTGAGAGCAGCCCCGAGGAGAAGGACCTGGGGGTGCTGGTGAATGAGAAGCTCAACATGAGCCAGCAATGTGCGTTCACAGCCCAGAAGGCCAACCGCATCCTGGATTGATTCAGAAGCGTGGCCAGCAGGGCGAGGGAAGGGATTCTGCCCCTCTACTCTGGGGAGACCCCACTTGGAGTACTGCATCCAGCTCTGGAGCCCCCAACATAGGAAAGACATAGACCTGTTGGAGCGGGGCCACAAAGATGGAGGGCCACAAAGATGATCCGAGGGCTGGAGCACCTCTGCTATGAGGAGAGTCAGGCCCACCTTATTGTGGCCTTCTAGTACGTAAAGGGGGCCTACAGGAGAGCTGGAGAGGGACTTTATACAAGGGCATGGAGTGATAGGACGAGGGGGGATTGCTTTAAACTGGAAGAGGGGAGATTTAGATTAGATATCAGGAAGAAATTTTTCACTCTGATGGTGGTGAGCCCCTGGCCCAGGTTGCCCAGAGAAGCTGAGGCTGCCCCATCCCTGGAGGTGTTCAAGGCCGGGTTGGACAGGGCTTTGAGCAACCTGGTCTGGTGGGAGGTGTCCCTGCCCATGGCAGGGGGGTTGGAACTCGATGATCTTCAAGGTCCCTTCCAACCTATACCATTCCATGATTCTATGACTTCGGCATGGATGAAGGGGAAGGGGCCAGCCCTGATGCCTTTGCCCCAGTCCCATCAATGCTCACCTGCCTCTGCGCTTGGCCAGGCAGCAGTAAAGCAGCACAAATACGTTAAAGCAGCCCCTTTCCCCTTCTCTCATCCCACATACCCCATGGAAAGTTGTGATGCTCTGATCCACCCACCCAGCAGTGAGATATCTCTGCACATTGGCTGGCTACCAATCAAGCCATCACTGGCCAACGGCAACACAGACTCCATCTGCAGTTGGAGCATTAGGTAAACTCTGCTCCAAGGAACAGAGCTCTTTCCTCTTTTTTTTTTTTTTTTTTTTTTTGCAAACTTGAGTTTTTCAATAAAGAAGGATGTAAAATTATCTCTGACAGTGGAGCAAATAGGACAGCCAGAAGAGACAGAGCTGCTGGCTCAGCTCTTGTATTTATTTAACCATGGAAACTCCCGTTGTAATTCACTTTTTGTTTTTCCCAAGACCTTGGCAGCAGGTTAATGGTGGCATCAAGACCTCGTGTCCCAGACAATCCCCAGAACCAGCGTGACCGGAGAGGTCTCCTGGGATATGCTGCTAACCATTCCTGGTGTGTTGACTAATGATGACAGTCCAGCATCATCCCCCCAATTTCTGCAAGGGGTCGAGGTCTGGATATGGCCACCTGAATGGTTTTAGCAATCCGCTGGGGAAATTGCTTTGTTGGCGGCCGTTTATCACATGGATGTTGTTGGCTCCTGGAGTTCTCCTTGCAGAAGTATTGTTTGCCCTCCTCTGCTGAAGGTTGCCAGAGTGTTTTCATGAGAAATCTTCCCTTTTTGTGCTCTTGTGCTCCCAGGGACATCAGTGCACGGAGTTTAATTATGATTTATGCCAAAAGAGTTCCATAGGAAGCATTGGAGAAATCAAAGCTGGTGGCATGTTTATCTTCTTGCTTTTCCAGAGCAAGTTAAGGAATTGATACTATGGAACCTGAGTTTGGGGTTAAATTTAGTTTCTCACACATTATAGAGGAGAGGTCAAATATGCACTGCAAATTATGGATTTAATTTTACCCTGTCTCAGCCCTGCACTGATCACAAAGCCTTGTCAAACACTGTGAGGGGCAAAAGCTTTTTAGACGCCCCCTTCCAGGATAAGGACTCCGGGATGTAGGATAGCACCTTATTTAGCTGCTCACCATAAAACATGGTTATTGGACTGAAGCCCGCAGCCCTGTCAGTGCTTCTGCAGAAAATTCACTTCTATTCAAGGCGTGCCCTTGAACGAGGGTGAAAAAGATTTAGCCCCTGTGTGGAGGCTGTCTGGCGGGGTAGGGTTCACTTTGCCCATCACCTCAAGGGGCAGCTGTTGGCACCACATCACTTCTCGGTGAGAAGAGAGATTGCGCTGAGAGAAAACAAATCATTAAAAAAAAAAAAAAAAAGGCATGAAAAGGGAGACTGGTTCCAACCAGTCCCCCAGAAATTGCTTGCCAGAGCATGAGGAGGGAGGAATGACTTAGGGCACTAGTAATGGGATGCAGAGATTTGGACTGAGCTTAAGAGCTAGCCTGGGACCTGTTATTTGGTCCTTCCAGCACGGTGAATCGCACTGCTGCTGGGGTGTGGATCGGGGAGGCCACTTGCAGCCTGGATTACTGTCCCAGCTCTGGAAGAGCTCTTTCCAGCTCTCTTGGCAGAGACCAGGAGCAGAAGAAGCTGCAGCTGCAGGGCTGGAGCTGCTCTGTGAATAGATGGAAGGCAGAGATGATATTCCTCCCTCCTTCGCTTTTTTCTTGTTTGTTTTTGCAAGCAATTGCCACTTCTGTTTCTCTATTCATAGCAACAAGCACCTACGAGACATCAGATTGCTCTGTTAGTTACACATGTGCATCTGTACTTAGAGTTTTGATACCTTTTTAGTTGATACCTTTTTAATTATTTCTCAGCTTGCCTGTTACAGTGGGCTTTTTGCAGATTTCCTCTTTCTCCCATTGGCCATTTACATTGTATTTTACACATACTTCATCGGGGCATTATCTACTTTTCCACAATGTTTCTTTTCCTCAGGCCCTACCCGCCTTTTACTGTTGTTATTCACAGAATCACAGAATGGTTTAGGTTGGAAAGGACCTTGAAGATCATCGCGTTCCAACCTCCCTGCCACAGGCAGGGACACCTCCCACCAGACCAGGTTGCCCAAGGCCACGTCCAGCCTGGCCTTGAACACCTCCAGGGATGGGGCCTCAACAACCTCTCTGGGCAACCTGGGCCAGTGCCTTACAACCCTCAAAGTAAAAAATTTCCTCCTAATGTTTAATCTAAACCTGCCCTCTTCCAGTTTAAAGCCATTCCCCCTCGTCCTGTCACTACATGCCCCAGTAAAAAGTCCTTCCCCAGCTCTCCTGTAGGCCCCCTTTAGGTACTGGAAGGCCGCAATAAGATCTCCCCAGAGCCTTCTCTTCTCCAGGCTGAACAGCCCCAACTCTCTCAGCCTCTCCTTATAGGAGAGGTGCTCCAGCCCTCGGATCATCCTCGTGGCTCTCCTCTGGACACGCTCCAGCAGGTCCGTGTCCTTCTTATGTTGGGGACTCCAGAGCTGGATGCAGTACTCCAGGTGGGGTCTCACGAGAGTGGAGTAGAAGGGCTAAGTTCCCCCATTGGTGGTCCATTCATAAGTTGAAAAAAACATTGTTTCACTTGCCTCCTCTGACATCATCTTTACACTCACATTGCAGCACCGATTCCTTCTCTCTCGGCTGGCCACGCGCACCCTCAGCTCCCTTCCACATTTTCTCAGCTGTGCTTTTGCCTCTTCCAACCCCAGCTCCTGAGATGCTTTCTTTTGAATTCTCATTTTGTGGTGTTCCTGTTCTCCAGGTTTCAGCAGAGACATCTGCCCACGCCGTAGTGCTGCCTTTCCCTCTCCTGTTCCTCCAGGGCTGAGAAACCCCTTCTCCCTTGGTCCTACCCATCCTTTCTCTTGCTGTTTAGCTCTCGGATACTCCCACATCCCTCTAAATACAGACAGAATTCAATCATACACCCTAAAGTAATGGCCAAGGTCAAAGCTAGACCAGGGCTGAGAACAATACTCAGATCAGGAGTGTCAGCTTTACCCAGAGCAGGATAAGGCAGTGGTTTTGACTTGGTCTGAAGAGCTTGCAGCACACAGCAGCCTCTGGTTTATTGACTGCAGCTGAAGGGCTGCAAAGGGAACTGAAAACCAAGTCAGCTGTTTGGAGTTTGAAATTCATGCCATAAGAATCTTCATCGTTCTAGAAAAGAGGAGTTCACCAGCTGCAAGAGGTTCAAAAGCGGTGGGGTGGAGAAAGAGCCGTCTTCACTGGCAAGCTCATACTTACGGGGTTTTCATCCTTGCTTTGTACTTGGCTACTGTGGCTTTGTGAGTCTCCTTGCGCATGCGGCTAAACATGAGCTGTATTATCGTCTCCTTTTTGTGTTGCTGTGCGCTCCAATCCCTGAATCAAAGTGTACTCCTGCTCCTACCTTTGAAGTAGATACTTTTGATCTTTGGAAATGCAGAGGCAGTAGAGGTAACAGGAGTGTAATTATGCAACACCGAATAACCTCAGGACAATGAAGCTGAAACTCCAGCTCTCCTGGAAAAGTTCCTGCTCTGTGTAACATCCACAGTGGTCAAGGCCTCCATATTTCATCTCAGGGGAAAGGCTTAACCTCCAGTGCATGCAGTATGTTCAATAAACTCAGGGAAAAGCTCTGATTTCCGCTATGTTGACACAGCATCCACCTTTTTTTCTACAGGTATTATTTTTTGGTGTGCGCGAAAGCAAAAGGCTATATATCCTGGATATCTCCAAGGCTTTCCACACAGTCCCCCACAGCCTCCTGCTAGAGAAACTGATGTGTCACGGTCTAGACCAGGGGTCTGTGCGTTGGGTGGGGAACTGGCTGACAAGGCGCACCCAGAGGGTGGTGGTCAATAGCTGCTTTTCAAAGTGGTAACTTGTCACAAGTGGGGTCCCCCAGGGATCAATACTGGGCCCAGCGCTGTTTAATGTCTACGTAAGTCAGCTGGATGATGGGATCAAGTGTATCCTGACAGAGTTTGCTGATGATACCAAACTGAGTGAGGAAGTGGACACTTTGGATGGGAGAGCCACCCTGCAGGAAGACCTGGATAGGCTGGAAGACTGGGGTGACAAGCCCATGAAGCTTATGAAGTTCAACAAGGACAAGTGAAAGGTCTTGCACCTGGGAAAACAATCCAGGAGTGCAGCACAGGCTGGGACTGCCTGACTGAGGAGCAGCTCTGTGGAAAGGGACCTGAGGGTCCTGGTGGACAACAAGCTCAATATGAGTGAACACTGTGCTGCTGCGGCAAAGAAAGCCAATGAGATGCTGGGTTGCATCAACAAGGGCATCACCAGCAGAGATAAAGAAGTCATTATCCCACTCTACTCAGTGCTGATCGGGCCATACCTGAAATACCGTGTTCAGTTTTGGTACCCACTATACATAAAAGATGTGGAGAGGCTGGAGAGGGTCCAGAGAAGGGCCATCAGAGGACTGGGAAGCCTGCCCTATGAGGAAAGGCTGAGAGAACCAGGTTTGTTCAGCCTTGAGAAAAGAAGCTTAGGGGAGACCTTATCACCATGTTCCAGTATTTAAAGTGTGGCTACAAAGGAGATAGAGATTCCCTTTTTCCAAGGAGTCACACAGAAAAGACGAGGGGTAATGGGTACAAGTTACTCCTGGGGAGATTCCAATGGGACACAAAAGGAACATCGGTCACAATGAGAACAATCAGCCATTGGAATAATCTCCCCAGGGAAGTGGTGGATTCCCCACATTAGACACTTTTAAAATTCAGCTGGACAGGGTGCTGGGCTATCTTGTCTATACCATGCTTTTGCCAAGAAAGGTTGGACCAGATGATCTTTGAGGTCCCTTCCAACCTCATATTCTATGATATCCCAGGTTTGATACCTTGCAAATATTACCTGCAACAAGTTGGCATTACATATTCTGGAGGTCTATAATCGTATCTGCTGTAGCAGGCCTAAGGCTAGGTTTGGCTTTTACTAGGTTTTACTCCACCATGGTGACGTTTCAAAAGTACCTTCTGTTTTTCTGCTTTTTTCCTCACTGAAGTCAACAGATGTAACCTTAGGACAACTCTTTGCTTTGAAAATTGCCTCTTTTCCTGATGCAATGAACAGCTGGATACTCTCCAGTGTGGTCTAAAGAGGCGTTAGGTGAAACAAGGCTAATATCTGTAACTTCAACTGTTTCCAGTTTCCTAATTCTCCATCTCTTTCCTGTAGGTTCACAACAGAAACCTGCTGTCCCTTGACTTCGATCGTGTGACAAGGACAGAGAAAATCTATGATGACCACCGCAAGTTCACACTCCGTATCCTCTACGACCAGGCAGGGAGGCCCAGTCTCTGGTCACCCAGCAGCAGATTGAATGGGGTCAACGTCACCTATTCCCCAGGAGGGCACATTGCAGGGATTCAGAGGGGCACAATGTCAGAAAGGATGGAGTATGATCAGTCTGGCAGAATTACATCCAGGATCTTTGCTGATGGCAAATCATGGAGCTACACTTACTTGGAGAAGGTAAGAATCCTCTAATCACGCAGAGATGGTGTATTTGGTGCAAATGGGCTTTACTCCTTTGACTCGAGTACAGCTGCGCTCCTTCACGTCAGATGATTAGTGGTCCTTATGGTCCAATACTCCTCTTCTGCCTACACTGAGGTTCACATTGTAACTTTGATGCCAGACCACCAAAGAGCAGCTGAAAATAGCCTGAGAAGTTTCTTCCCGGTCACACCGAGAGCATGTCATAATGCTGTGAAGCTTTGGCATTGGACTTTTTAAGCACAACATTCCTTTGCTGAGGTAGCTGTAATATAAAATAACTTCGGGTAAAGTCAGGAGTGAATGGTAGGAATTTCCAGTAGGATTTTCCATGAGCAAACAACCCGTACAGCCTGACATCCTGCCTTCTTCCAGTGGCCCACTCCTGCTTTGTATGAAATGCATGTAATTAAAAAGTGCGAGGCGTGAATCCAGCGAGACTGTTGTAGCGCATTTCACAGTGTTTTCTGTAGTCTGCCCTCTGTAGATTGGCATGGGACTTAAATTCTTCTGGGTATTACCATTCATCATTACGCTGCCCTGCGTCCTATAGATCTGTATACTGCATACCTGGGGCTGGAATATTTTTTTTCCTGAGCTTTGCACAGAGCCTATCCCTACAACAGTTTAAGGAAACTACAGTAATATCACTTTTAAAAAGCAAAAAGTATTGCCTTACCCGCAGTATTATACAATCTGTGTGGATTGTTTGTTACATGCAAAAAAAAATCCCAGAAAAAAATAAGCACACAGGCAGAAGTTTGCAGAAGAGAATAATGGAAGATATGCCGACACAGTGAATTAATTGGGTGTTGGAAGGTGTCAGGGGGTACTTTTTCAAGCATTGTTTAAGTAGCTCTACCCATTTTATTTATTTAGTCTGTAAAAGCTATTGGCACGGGGAATTTGTGTAGATACAGCCAGCTACAGGGTATCGATTCAAACAACTGAGCATTCTGAACTTAGACCTTCCTCACCGCATTAACTGCTTCTTCCTCTGACCCACTCCTCCTTGGGGATACTGGATGTGCCGTGTGGCTGCATACCGCTCACCAGATCATCCTATGGGTGCGGAGATTTATCTCCCTTGCCCTGCTCTTTGGATTGGAGAATCTTGCAGGTTTTGTGAGAGTTGAGTGTAATTTTACCTGCAAACCAGGAATATAATCTATACTTTTCTCCTTCCCATCCAGTCCATGGTGCTGCTCCTTCACAGCCAGAGACAGTACATCTTTGAGTTTGATAAGAACGACCGGTTGTCATCAGTGACCATGCCCAATGTTGCCCGTCAGACTTTAGAGACCATTCGTTCCATTGGTTACTACAGGAACATCTACCGGCCACCAGAAGGCAACGCCTCGGTAATTCAGGATTTCACAGAGGATGAGCAGCTCCTCCACACTTTGTACTTGGGGACAGGACGACGTGTCATCTACAAGTATGGAAAGTTGTCCAAGTTAGCCGAGATGCTCTACGACACCACAAAGATAAGTTTCACCTATGACGAAACTGCTGGCATGCTGAAGACAATAAACTTGCAGAATGAAGGGTTCACCTGTACAATCAGATACAGACAGATCGGACCCCTCATTGATCGACAGATTTTCCGCTTCACTGAGGAAGGCATGGTGAATGCACGCTTTGACTATAATTATGACAACAGCTTTCGGGTGACCAGCATGCAAGCGGTCATCAACGAGACACCTTTACCCATTGACCTCTACAGGTACGATGATGTGTCAGGCAAGACTGAGCAATTTGGTAAATTCGGAGTCATTTACTACGATATCAACCAGATTATCACCACTGCTGTCATGACTCACACTAAACATTTTGATGCCTATGGCAGGATGAAGGAGGTCCAGTACGAGATATTCCGGTCGCTGATGTACTGGATGACTGTGCAGTATGACAACATGGGGAGAGTGGTTAAGAAAGAGCTGAAGGTTGGCCCTTATGCAAACACAACTAGGTACTCATATGAGTATGATGCTGATGGACAGTTGCAGACGGTGTCAATCAACGACAAACCGCTCTGGCGTTACAGCTATGACCTAAACGGAAACCTCCATTTGTTGAGTCCAGGGAACAGTGCCCGCCTTACGCCACTCAGGTACGACCTCAGGGATAGGATTACTAGACTGGGGGATGTGCAGTATAAAATGGATGAAGATGGCTTCCTGAAGCAAAGAGGCAATGATATTTTTGAGTACAATTCAGCAGGCCTGCTCATCAAAGCCTACAATAAAGCTAGTGGGTGGAGCGTGAAATACCGCTATGATGGCCTAGGAAGGAGAGTCTCT
Organism: Charadrius vociferus; assembly: GCF_000708025.1. Taxonomy (NCBI): domain Eukaryota; kingdom Metazoa; phylum Chordata; class Aves; order Charadriiformes; family Charadriidae; genus Charadrius; species Charadrius vociferus. The sequence goes on from NW_009647680.1 coordinate 9,705,103, forward strand.
AGTAAAACCAGCCATGGCCATCACTTGCAGTTCTTCTACGCAGACCTGACCAACCCAACCAAGGTCACCCATTTATACAACCACTCAAGCTCTGAGATCACCTCCCTCTACTACGACCTCCAAGGCCACCTCTTTGCAATGGAGCTCAGCAGCGGTGATGAATTCTACATAGCCTGCGATAACATTGGCACTCCTTTGGCTGTCTTCAGTGGGACCGGCTTAATGATTAAGCAGATACTGTACACAGCATATGGGGAGATCTATATGGACACCAATCCCAACTTCCAGATCATCATCGGCTACCATGGAGGACTGTATGACCCCCTCACAAAGCTTGTCCACATGGGACGGAGAGACTATGATGTGCTAGCGGGTCGGTGGACAAGTCCAGACCATGATATGTGGAAGCATCTGAGTAGCAATAACATAATGCCTTTCAACCTGTATATGTTCAAAAACAACAACCCCATTAGCAACTCTCAGGATATCAAATGTTACATGACAGGTAAGACATTTAAATTAATTAACATATTCACAAGTTTGCCATCAGTGAATAGAATCATAGAATGGTTTACGTTGGAAGGCACCTTGAAGATCATCGAGTTCCAACCCCCCTGCCATGGGTAGGGACACCTCCCACCACACCAGGTTGCTCCAAGCCCCATCCAGCCTGGCCTTGAACGCCTCCAGGGATGGGGCAACCACAGCTTCCCTGGGCAACCTGGGCCAGGGGCTCACCACCCTCACAGTGAAAAATTTCTTCCTAATATCTTATCTAAACCTGCCCTCTTCCAGTTTGAAGCCATTCCCCCTCATCCTATCACTACACGCCCTTGTAAAAAGTCCCTCTCCAGCTCTCCTGTAGCCCCTTTAGGTACTGGAAGGCCACAATAAGGTCTCCCTGGAGCTTTCTCTTCTCCAGGCTGAATATCCCCAACTCTCTCAGCCTCTCCTCACAGGAGAGGTGCTCCAGTCCTCTGACCATCTTCGTGGCCCTCCTCTGGACCTGCTCCAAAAGGTCCATGTCTTTCTTATGTTGGGGACTCCAGAGCTGGATGCAGTACTCCAGGTGGGGTCTCACGAGAGTGGAGTAGAAGGGCAGAATCACCTCCCTTGCCCTGCTGGCCACACTTCTGATGCAGCCCAGGATATGGTTGGCCTTCTGGGCTGCGATCGCAAATAGGTTTCTTCTGTCTCAGTGCCCTGGTCACCATGAGGTTTTCCAGTGTTGGACACAAGCTTTTTTTTTTTGCCATTTGACCCCTATATCCAGGGCATATTTAATTCATTAGCGTAGATGGAGATTGTAATTCCCAAACCTGTTTCCTTTTCTCTTCCTTGGTGTTTGTTCTTTTGATTTTTCTTCCAGTTTTTTGTTTCCTCAGATATCCCAAGTTTAGTTACCAATTAGTGTACTGATAACCTTTCTTGTTGTAGAGGGACAGCTGTTTGCACAGTTTCGCCTGGAGATTTATTTGCAACTAAACAAATGACATGCAGATTTGTTTTAGCAGAATGGCAACAGCAACTTAAACCTTTTATTACAGTCAGCCGTTGCAGAGCACACTACATGAACCATGTAGGTCCAAGTTAAGCTGCCCCACGCAATTAACAGTTCCTACTAAAAGTCAATAAAAGCAGGTGCGTTAGACTTAAAGGCCAGATTTTAGGGCATACCTACCCCACAGCTTGACATAACCTCTGAACTCCTTCCCCTGGGATTTTGTAAGATGGCAGTAACGTGAGCTCCATGTATGTTTTTTGTACAGCAAATCATTGTGTAGGTTAAATGTCCTTCCTATATTCCTACTTTGTGCAACACTGGTAGTAATGTTTGAGAGGACTGTTTTGGTGGGACTTAATTCTATATACTTCCCATTGGAAAACCAGGTGACACAATCACAAGTCAAATGTACATACTTAAGGAGATATAATTAATTTTTAAATGCTCCTGCTGAGTCTATCACAACTTTCCCATACACAACAGTATTTGCATTTCCCCAGGTTATGAGATTGGCTTAATAGCCAAAAAAGGGTGACAAAATAAAAACCCTGGTTGCGCTCTTCCACTTGTTTTTCTAGCCATTAGGATTCATGCTTTCAGGTTCTTCTGCAATAATCATAAGGATTAGATTGTTGTGGGGTTTTTTTTAATGAAAAGCTGTTTTCTCCAGAGCTGAGAAGATGGTGCCACAAGGGAAGTAAAATATGCCAAAAGATGCAGACTAAGATCCTGTGTGTTGGCCTCACTCTTATAATTAAGACTGGCAGGGAATACTTTGAGATAACTTTTCCTATCAGAAAATGCTCTTTTGTCAAACCCGAATTTGTTTATGGGAGAGGTTTGAGCTTGAGAGGTTTCTCAGCAGAAATGTTGTAAACAGCTCTCAAAATTGCCTAAATGACAAATTCCAAAGTAACCTAAAAGAAAAATTCCTTTTCAGTTTTCAATGTTTTCAAGTTGAGTGTAAGGACTGAAAACAGGAAAAGAAAAATCAAGGAGTCAAAACCAAAATGGAAGATCTCAATTTGAAATTGTTGTCTTGAACTGATCTAATTTTTTAAGACTTGCTTTGTGACATATTAACAGATTTTTATTTTCATGCTCAAGTTAAGACAGGACAAAATTTCCCATACTGTCTTGGAACAGGTGAACGTTTTCCCACTCAGCTCTGATGATAACATCAAGATGTCCAAATCTGATACGTTTTTTTTTATATGCACTGAATAACTTTTTCTACTGTCTTAGAAGTTCTATTTTCAGTCTTTCAAAAATACAGAACCCAAATACATTTTTTAAGTTTCTCCTCTCCCAGTGCATGAAAGAAACAGGTCACGTAGTGGGATGAGTGCCTTGATGCGAGGCTGCTGCTCCGGCATTTCTTTTGGCTGGAGCTTTCAGACACCTCACGGACAGGACCCGCAATGAGTGTGTCCTTGTCATCACAACAAAATCTGCCCAGGTGCAGTCAGAGGGAATCATAGAATCATAGAATGGTTTGGGTTGGAATGCACCTTGAAGATCATCCAGTTCCACCCCCCTGCCCTGGGCAGGGACACCTCCCACCAGACCAGGTTGCTCCAAGCCCCATCCAG
>NW_009647680.1:9708360-9713768 GCF_000708025.1 Charadrius vociferus
ATCTTTGTGTCTTCCTCTGGACCTGCTCCTACTCTTTCCTATGTTGGGGGCCCCAGAGCTGGATGCAGTACTCCAGGTGGGGTCTCACCAGTGGGGGGGAAGAATCACCTCTCTCCCTCCCTCCCTCCCTCCCTCCCCCGGGACCTGCTGTCCTTAAAAGAGCTCAGTACCCAGGACATGGGCAAACTACACAGGTTTCAGTCTCCAACGATGAGGTTTCTGAGCTCGTGGGTACAAATTGGAGGCACGCGGAGGAGAGAGCAGAAGCAGGTATTTACGTTTTGAGCATCCCATTGTTAAACATGAATATTTTAGCGATTGTACACTTCATGGCGCAGAGCTTTGCTGCCAGCTTCAGCAATCCTGATGGATTGAACTGACATTTCCATTACATGTGTCTGCATTAAGCACTCTTTTTCTTTGCCCTCACATGAATTTACTGCGAAATGTGTTGGCAGGGTTACTGTAGCTGAAAAAAAACTCTGTGATGTGAAATGTACTTTTCTGTCAAAAAAGTTGTCACTGCCTCTTGGCAAATTAATATTTTCTCCTCTCTTTTCTCAGCTCCACACCTTCCACCCATGTTTTTTGGTTGGGGTTTTGGTTTTGGTTTTGGGTTTTTTTTGTTGTTGTTCCGGGTATTACAACACCTCTTCCCAAAAAGAACAAACTCCTGTTTGCAAATGTTTTGAAAGTCAGTTTTCTGAGAAGTATCAAAAAAAGCGTGACTTGAATCTTTCCAGACACGTTACATATTTTTCGGCTGTTCAGCATCACTGCTCTGCATCCTTTTTAACATTTGTGAAATGCTTGGAAAAAGCTTCCCGCACCAATGCCGACCTTCACTGTTGTACTTTGTTCTCCTGACCACCTGGTCCACAATATGTACATCAAAGGTCTTCGTTTCACATGAGAGGGGGTTGGAAGCAGGCTGGCTTAGCGCTAAGCACCAAAAAAAAAAATAAAAAATCAAATGAGCCTTTTAATTTCTTTCCCTCCCCCCAACCTCTCCGTTTCAAAGACACTCCAAAAAACAATCTGTACATTGAGTGAACAGAAGTGTTTTTATTACAGAAATCCTCCCCCTTCCACATGGATTGTCGTAAGGGCTTTTTGGACATCTGCCCAATCTCAACATTTTGGCCTGGAAGAAAACAAGCAACAGATAGTGTGTTTGTTTGGCTCCCGGTTCTCCAGTCATCTGGAAGTGCCTTATTTGCCGCTTGCATCCGTAATTTCTTTTCCGATCAGCTCATCAAAACACTCATTTATGCTCATGGGGAACCGAGAAAAAATATTCAAAGATGCATATCTGATTATTTAAATGGATCCCTTTTTCAGAGTGTTTCAGCAGCGTTTATTGAGTTGAGCTAAATGAAAATCAAGCCCCTTGCATGTCCAGCTTGAAGTAGAGCAATCACCAACACAATCCCAGTTACACCCAAAACACTTTAGAGCTCTGGGAGCTGATATTAGTTAAACTTTACCTTCATACCTTTCTTTTTCTGGCAATTGCTATTTGTGTCCCAAATGCACACCATATTGCCTGAGGATTGGAGCAGGTGTGTCCTTCTCTGGAGTTCAGTGAAGGCAAACAAGGTGAGATCATCAGATGCTCTGAAGTTATGGGGGGAAGCGATGATGACCCCGAGCAGATCTAGGAGTTAGCCAGCCTCGTCATTTCCTCCAGTGGATTGACATTCAACTGCTATTCCTAATAGCTGTGCTATCAAAAATCAGGGAAGACTTTGGAGTCTGTACCGTCAAGTGAAGGCAGGAGTGATGTCCCAAAAGGATGGGTTTGCCATTGTGTCCCCTTTAGTGCCGGTGGTCCCCCTTTTGCACAGGACAATAGTTTATCGCTTGTAGCCAGCAGTTTTCTCACCATCCATGGATTTTCTCTGAGGGGTTTGTGAAAAGCACCCAAGCAAAGTAGTCTTGAACGCTTTTTTTTACCATAACATACCTGGCAGGTAGTGTGGAGGCTGATTTTAAATGTCACTATAAAGGATGACACGTGACTTCACACTGGTTTAATACTCAAACTACACACCTTCTTATAAAAAATGCCAAGAAACTCAGGACTGAGGTGGAAATGCCACGGAACAAGCAGAGGATACATCCAGAGCCTCTTCCATGGGCAGTACCTGCTAAATGACCGTGCTGTTTGTCCTGGATATCCTGGTATTCTGGCTCCCATAGCTTTAAATTTAGTCTTCACCCTGCAACACCTTTGAGACCCCTCAGGAAGAGAAATATGGTGGCTGAGATGTTCAGAGCTTCCCATTCAGCTGGAGCATCTCAGCCTCCAGTAGTGTATCACCTTAGAGCAGTGCCTGGTTCCTGCTGATGAAGGGCAGACGTGGGGTTGGCTTTGAATCGGGCCATTTGGTCATGGCCAACGCTTCTACTTCAGAGCTGGGAAAGTGCAGAATTGGACTGTGGTTGGAGGTGGAAAGCCCAGCTTTGGTTCTTTCAAGGACAATTAAGATTTGTGCTCTTCTCACAAAGTAGACCCTCATAATTTTGGCCAGACCGCTAAGGTGCCAGGCACCATAGTGTCCTCCTCTGTGCCATTCTCCTGGTCAGTCCTGCTTGGGAGATCGGATAATCTGATTTATGCTTCTCTTCCCTTCCAGATGTCAACAGTTGGCTGCTCACTTTTGGATTCCAGCTACACAACGTCATCCCCGGCTACCCCAAGCCAGACATGGATGCGATGGAGCCATCCTATGAGCTAATCCACACACAGATGAAAACCCAAGAATGGGACAATAGCAAGGTGATCCGTGCAACTCCATACTGTATCTCACACCCTTAGCAGCAAACTATCCCATTGCGACCTTTATGAAAAACCCCTACCTCTGCATGTTCTTCCAGATACACTGGGAGATTGAGAGCGAGTCGGTCCCCATTACAGTAACGAAATCTGACTGAATAGTCACATCTTAAGGTCCTTACTGTCATGGTGCCTTTTCCTATGATGTTTTCTGGTGGTTGCTCAATGAAACGGTGTGTTACTGTTTTTTTCTCCCACAAGAGGCCGTGTTATCACGTATCGCAGGCCAAGTTCAAGGCCTTTGCACCAAGGATTCTCGGGAGTGAAAAAAAGCAAATCTCGATTCAGGATCATTTTCTACAGAGTTTGGGGTTTTTTTTTTCTAGAAACTTATTCAGTCTGGTTCAAAATGTCTTAAACAACAAGTCCCAGCACTTCCCTAGAAAACTGTTCTGCATTGCAGTGGGTCTCACCAAAACGGAGTTTTAGCTGATAGTTAACTTTGATTTTACCAGATGGAGTTTAATCTCAAGTCACCGTGTCCTGCTTTTAAAAACAGGCCTGCGTCACAAGCCATTTTGGTAAATGCTGGCACAAAATTCAATGATGAAATTGGCAAGGAAAAAAAAAAAAAAAAGCTTTTACAGCCCAACTGCTTCCCCCTCTCTTCCTGTTGGGAATTATTCAGCTGAAAGACGGAGGCAGCGTTGTTAAAGGTTAGCACATGGTCAGGATCCGAGAGCTCTGGGTTACTCCCAGCCCTACTGCTTATCGGTTGTATGACCTTGAAAAAGTCATTTACCTCTCAAGATACTCTTTCATCTCCTAGCCTGATTTTATTCTGGGGTTGCTTTCATCTGTTTAGACCGAATGCTCTTTAGTCTGAATTCGTGTTTGCTATTGCTGTGTATTTGAACATCGCTAGAGCAGTGAGGCGCCATTGGTTTGGGGAGATCAGGATATGCTCTTAACATTTCTCCTAATAAAATGATAATGGTAGGAGGTGGAATTGATCCCAGCTGCCCTCCCAGCTTCTTTATCTAAGTGTTCACCAAAATCTCCCTGTCCTGCAGCAGATCCATGAGGTCCTGTATACATATTAAACTGGGTGGTAAAATAGAGTGTCACATTTCCTCAGCCACAAAAGGTGTCGCTCAGAGGTATGAACAAGATACTGTGGATTCGTAAAATAGTCATGTGTCAGCCCATCATTGGTGCTCAGCCTCATAGCTGGGCTGAGGACAAGATAAAATGTACCAGCTTCAACTTCAACAAGAGATTTATATTAATACATATCACTTTATAATAGAGGGGGACCAAAAGAACTATGCCTTTTGCTACTGTGGCTGAGTTGATGCTTGAAAATCATTAAGCCGCAGTCACTCGGTTGTGTTTTGGAGCTCAAAGACTCCTTTTTTGTTTATCTCTTCCTTGGATTAAACAATAAGATGCTAATAGAGATGATTTCTCTAATGAGGAATAGCCTCAGGATTTTTCCTCCTCTCTGATGTGACACAGTCTCCCCAGGCAAAGCTGTACAGGAGGAGGCAAACAGGGAACGCTCGTTCAGAGACCGCACAAAAGATTGTCTCTAAATTGTTTTGTGCAGTAGATAAGAACTCTCACAGAACCGCAACAGAAATTATTATTATTGGTGGTGGTGTTATTACTATATCATTATTTTATCATTAGTTCATTATTATTATTATTAGGCTTATTGAACAGCCAAGTAACTTGAGCGACAGCTTGAGACGAAGACTGACACTTGCTCATACAGACAGCTGAGCTGGAAATCAAACCGACGAGCCCTCCCTTCCGTCCACCCTTTTTAGGTGAATCTGCCTGAATGAGCAATAAGAAGACAAGAAAATCTCCGTGTCCCCTTCAGGTTTTTCAAGCAAGAAGCTGCAGTGGGGACTGTGCAGGGACCTGTGTGGTAAAAGAGGGCTTTAGGCAGCCACTGTGCTTCCGGATGAGTCACTTCACACTCAAGTGTTGAAAGTGGAATTTAACCATTCCAAATTGTTTCATATACTTCCCCTGTGTTACGACAGCAACAAAACAAGAGCACTTTTATTTTAGTCTACAGTTGCAGGATCATGCTGTGATAGCGAGCGGCTCTCAAATGCTATAGAGCAGGATTCCCTTCCTTTCTGTCACAACCAGCATATTATAGGCATATATTTGCATAAAATAAATCCATTCCCATATGGTACCTGCACACATTTTCTCCTAAGCCTATCTGTGCATTCAACACTGATGTTTCACACGTAGTTCTGTTCACTCCCAACCCTTCCAGCCGCGCGTACGCGCTCCCAGACACAATCCAGCCCTCCTTCCTACTGGGTGGCTCTGTATTTGTTTATGAAGCGTGTGGAAGAAAATATAAACTTTTGAAAATTTCACATAGCAAATGACGGAGTCAAACAAAATTAAATGGAAGCGCAGGGAATATTTTCAGACTGATCAAACTGTGACGTGATCTTCTGGAGCATATGGAGGAAGCTCCAGATCTTTTGTCACGTAAAAGTAGCCTGGACGAGGCGCTGGACAATGCCCATCCTGCTTGAAATCCAGGGATATTGTCTGAATGATGAACCACAGCTTTCTCATCTCTGTGTCTTCCGAT
>NW_009647680.1:9713778-9730173 GCF_000708025.1 Charadrius vociferus
TCCGATCCCTGGTTTCTCTGGGTCACACATCTCCTTGCGATAGACCAGAGTAAATTTGAGTTACTCCACTGGCTTCACTGATCAGAGCCGTGGCCCAGCGGATTGAGTCAGTTCTTTTATCAGAGAGGAGCGAATTACAGGAGCACAACAGCAAAGCAACTGACTCCACAGAAATGGCTGCTTCGTATCTCTTCGGAGCACATAACCACAGGGCCTCAGCATCTCCTTTCCAAAACGTTGTTGGTACTTTCCTTGCAGGGCTGGAAGATGGGAGAGATAATTCTGCCTTTGAGCATCCACCAGCTTAGAAAGAACCGGCCTGTCAGGAACCTTGCGCTAACGCCTTGCAGCCCTGGAGTGACATTTAAAATCCAATACTCCCGTTGTGCAGCACTTTCCCTCCCCTCCTCCTCCTCCCTGCAACCGTGAGGCTGTCACTAAATTGTTTGTTGAACAAGTTCGGTGTTATTGGCCACCAGGGGACTCTGGGTGACCTCTGGCATATTGTGGAGCTGCTGCACCTGAATCCAATTTCTCTTTTGTTTTGTTTGGGGTTTTTTGTTTTTTGTTTTTTTTCCTTCTCTTTTGTCTTGTTGAACTGTCAGGTAATTGCTGGAGCCAGAACAACTCTATTTGCAGGGAGGGGTGTTTGTCGTTAACCACATCGTATTATTAACTACCCTTCTCTCCACCTCCTGAGCGCTGTGGCTCCAGGAAAGGTCCTTTTTCCTGCAGTGCCCATTCCAGGCTGTGCTGGAGGAGCAGCTTTTGGCATCCCTTATGGAGCAGAGTTTCGGAGGCAAGGGCTGCTCAGGGCTGCTCAGCCAGACAGTGAGCTGTAGGGCTGTGCTTTCTGGCAAAGCGGCTCCCAAGGACAAGCTGTTTGAGGGACTGGCTCTGCCAGTGTTCATCATTCATGGAGGCCATCCTCATATTGCAGGTGCTTTGTCCTAGGTTTGGGCCATCGTTCTATCTGCATGTCTGTCCGTCAGCCCCTAGTTAGGTTTTGCAAAAGTAGTGGCCAGTTTTCGCTGGAACTGATGCGGGGAAGGGAGCTGAAGTCTCAAAGACATTAACCATGGAATCATAGAATGGTTACAGTTGGAAGAGACCTTTAAAGATCATCGAGTTCCAACCCCCCCGCCATGGGCAGGGACACCTCTCACCAGACCAGGTTGCTCAAAGCCCCATCTAACCTGGCCTTGAACACCTCCAGGGATGGGCCCTCAACAGTGTCCCTGAGCAACCTGTTCCAGTGCCTCACCACCCTCAGGGTAAAGACTATCTTCCTAATATCAATCTAAATCTTCCCTCTTTCAGTTTAAAGCCATTACTCCTCATCCTATTGCTACAGTCCCTGATAAAAAGTCCCTCTCTATCTTTCCTGTATGCCCTCTTGAAGCTTTATGAAAATAGATGAGCAAGAGGGGGAGGTAAATCCCCTTATTTCCCCACAGATGGAAATCTATTTGATGAGCTCAACTTTGTTATCCCCCTACAGCTGTGTACACTGGCAGGGTGGAGGAGAGACCTGTCCTCTAAGCCCAAGAGTGTTAGCACTTGTGTTCTGCCCATTGCTAACCAATCAGCATCTACAGCACTGGGCTCGCTGGCCAGTCGCTCACCTCTGTTGTCCCAGTTGCGTTCATGGTTGGCAGTTTCCTCAGTGGGTACATCGCCTCCCAGCCAACTCACATGCAGTGCAGCTGTGCTGATGGTGAGGGGCCTGATAAGCTGTGGTGGTCGATGGGCTCCTGCTGCACCTCCACCAGCTGGGAGTTGGTGGGGAACATCCAACTGGGGACTGGTCTTCGGGTGTTGGCCAGGCAGAATGGAGGGAAGAAGCTGATTTCTGAAGAATCATTTTGTTAACAGAGAATTAGGTGGTAAATAAGAAGGAGTTAGTGATGATGAATATTTTGGAGAAGTCATAACTTCCAAGCCTTTTGGAAGAAGTGGCTTTCTGTGTTGCAAGCCATATGGTGGTAAGAGAAACACCTATCTGTGTATAATGGCACAAAGATATAGAGAAACTTGGAAACATGTTCACGTATTTCACATCTTGGATCCTTGATGGGAAATTAAAGCTTTCAGTCTCACACTGGAAGGCAGTATTTAAAAACAACAGATGATAGTATCTGGCTATGGTATTTTGAATCCTCAAGAGGTGGTGGCAAAATGCAAGAGGCTATTCAGAGATCTCTGTAATGTGCCGTTCTCTTGAGCTCTGTGCAGCAGCGAACAAATGATGAAGGTCATTCTCTTCTCTCCAATGGGTTGTTACTAGATAAAGTGAAATGTCACCTAAGGACATCTGATTAAAAAAGACTGTGAGGAAAAACAAACCCAGCATATTTGTCACTCACATCTAGCAACAAATATTGAAATAAAATAACGATGAATTCCCTTCTTTCTTCCGTAAAACTAGTTTTATGGATACTTTGGTTTACAGTTGCTAAAAGCAGCAGCATTTTTTAGAGAATACCACACGCCACTGCAGCCTCAGATGGAAATTTTCTGTTTCTCTTCCTTGCCAGTTCATTAAAACGAGTTCTAAGATGAAACAGAAATGGTAATTTCAAAGTCAGGGATACACTGCCTCTTTGAACTGCATATAATCTGTTTGCCTCTACCCCCTGTATATTCCCAGCAGCGCGTACAAGCTGGTTGTACTCTGGTTTGCCTGAATTTGTTGGGTGGATTTTTTTCTGTTGGATGTGTTTGCTTTTCCTTTAAAAAAGTGCTGTTCCCAAATACGCTGTTCTATCAAAGAAATGCACTAAAAAAGTAATTTCAAAGTCATCCTGGGCTCATTTTCAAGATAACAGGGATGTGTTTAGTTATTGTAATAGTTAAGTGATGACGATGTTCAGCATTGCAGCTTTGCACATGTCTGATCTCCTACTTCCCTATGTGACAAAAGGTGGGGAGAGCCCAGAAGACCTGTAACCAGTGCCCGGTGGAAAACCCTTTGGATGTGATTTTGTTCTTGATTAAGACATCTAAATTTAAGTCTCTGTCTGTGAACTTGGTATCCCAGCTTCCATTATGCCAGCAGAGATCTACAATGAACTCGCTTGCTGGTGCCATTTGAGATACTCTAGAGTTTCCTGGGCTTCCTCTTGTCTACAGCATGGATTACCTGCACCCTTCTAGAGCAACAGCTGGTGGCCCAGCAGGGCTCCTCGTAGTGTCAAAAATGATGTTCAACACCACCCATTTGGGTGACTGGTCAGTGGAGCCCAAAGGACAGCTCAGATGATCAGCTGCCAGGAGCTAGGATTGAACTCAAGACATGTAGGTATCTCCATGTGTGCTAGATCTCTGCACCCACTGTATCTGTCAACATCTAGATCATACAGGCAGCTGTTGGCTGTGATACCTCTTGTGTCACAGCATGTGCCAACCCGGCTACAATCCTTCCTGAATTAATGGCAAACCCAAGGACACCATCCATCCACCCTTAAATTTTGTTGTACAGCTGTTGCCCTCACAAGACTCCCTAACCCCATTGCAGAGTATGCCTCTACAGCTAAGTGACAGAAGTCCAAGACCAACCCTGGCCCTGAGGCTGGGCAGAAGTGACCTGGAGAGTTAGGAAACATGTCTTGGAGAAGGCAGTTGGAGGAGTTCAAAACCAAACCAGGAGTTAAAGTAAAAATTACCCAGTGTGAATAATAAGAGGTGCAATACAACATCTCACTGTCTTTAGCAGTATTTACTTCTAAAATTTTATAAAATTATATTATTTATAAAATATTTATTTTGTATTTAGCAGTATAAACATATGGTTATGAATGATATGTCCTGCTTGTCCAAAGCACAGTAGATTGTCACACCAGTGTCTATCTTGCAGCATGAGCAGGTTTTCAGAACTCTTTCCATTGTGGCAACCTAATTTGTAGGCACCCACAAGGGATCTATACCTAATAATTTGCTCAAAATTGAAAAGGCGATAGAGTTCCTGCAGTTCATCAAGAGTAAGGCGATGAAGACAACATAGAAGGGGAATAGGGGAGATTTCTCATAGGAATAATTCTCTCATGCCCAATGCTGTCTGACCTCCCAGAGGTCCCTTCCCCAAGGTGATAATCAGTAGATGGTGCAGTTAATTCCAGGGACCCCTTATCACTCAACTGCTGGTAAACAAGGTGATGTATATGTAGACAGTGGTATATAAATGACCACAGACCAACATAGCTCAGAAGACCTGATTTATATCCTTGAATGGTGGAGTTCACACCAAATGGTGATTCAACATGAATAATGAGAAATGCCTTTTCCTATCACTTCTAAAAGTTACTGAAGTGAGTTGGAAGGGCACAGCGGCGTGTTGGACAGTGGGGAGGGACCACCTAGAGTCAATCCATATGAGATGCACCAGAGAAGAATACCTCCCCACTTAAACCTCTCCGAAGAGGAAATCGCTAACCAAGGCTGTGTGGTGTGCGCTTATTTAGAATGGTGTTTCATGGAGCCGAGAAGCCTAATTGCTTCACGTCCATCATCAGTGACATCTACATTAATTATGTCCATTTTCTGCATAATTAGAGCACTTATGCGGTTGGCAGGGGAGCTGGGTTTGGCTCCCTATCAGTCTGTTAATTATATCGCTCTCTAGGCTGCGTGAGAGGTCCCCCACAGGCAGTATGGGGAGAACCAGAAAGCGCTCCTCTTCCATAGGGGACTGCTTCCTGCTCCCATTATGATGCTGTTAATCAAAAGGGGATAAGGAGGAGCTATGGCAGCCTGCTTGGCACCTTGAATAATAGTCATTTCTGGGTATTTTAATGCTTTACAACCCAAAATGTGCTCTTCAACTTGCATACCTCTGTTCCTTTATAGTTTTCTCCTTTACAGAGCAAAACTGCTCATAGCCTCTGGGCAAGCTGCAACGCTAAATACTTTATTTTCTTTCTTTAATGCTTTGAGACCCTTCCCTGGAAATGGCAATCATGGAAATGAGGGTTTATTTCCCTTCCCTTGCCATGTTACAAGTCTTAGTTGAGAGCTGCACCGTCTGAATTGTCTTCTCGCACCCAGGGAAGGATGTGAGCCTTTAGCTTGTGGACGGTTTAAGGCAATATCCTTCATGGATGTTAAATTCCCTCGAAATAATTGGAGTGCGGCAAACTTTTCTTTGCAGCCTATTTTTAATCCTGGATGTCATTACATTATTGAACTGAGCCGTTGGCAGTGCCAGGAGAGTTTTGTTGTAGCATCCTCTTGCTTTTGTGAAATTTGAGCCAATAATTGTTCGTGAACGGGGGTCTGTAAGAAGCCTGCGCTGCCGTGAATTGATGAGAGCATTTCCAAAGACATTTTGCAGTAACGATGAGCTGCTGACTCGCTGCGCGCTTGCTCCATTATACGCTAACAGCAAAAGTGACTTTGTATTGTACCTGACTGCAAATCATCCAGGCTGTTGTCTCTCAGCAGTTTTTGCTTTGTTATAAGCCAAAACTGGAGCATCAGGTGGGGCTGGCCTTAGCCCAGGGAGCCTGGCGCATTGTCAAGGGTTTGCAGAAAATAGGAGTTGGATGTAGGGCCTTCCTTGAGTTTTGAACAACCTGCTTCAGCCAGGCTGAAATGGGATATAGAGGGGTTATGGCCACTTTGAGGGTCATAGCTGTGCTGTCGGGCTTTTGAAGGTAGCACAAGGGGTTACGAAGTGAAGTTAAAATAGAGGGAACTTTTACAAATGCTTCCACACTTTTTCACAGAAAATCTGAAAGCATTTTGTAAAGCATCGTGCCCACAAGGTGGATGATTTCTTATGGGCAGGTGAAGAACACGGAAGCACAAAATAATTGCATGTCCAAACCAGACCACTTCACACCGCTGGGGCAAAAAATCCTTTTCTATCTCTACATCCTTCAGTCTGTGAGATTAAATACAGTTCGGTTTATTGAAACAATGAGCGTTAGGGGGAATAACCTGACAACACTTCTGTTCCACTAAAAAGAATTAAATATCTGAAAAAAAGTTGATAAAGAAAAAAAAAAAAAGTGGAGCTCTTCATTAGATGTTTTCAGGATGTCCTGCTGGTCTCCAGCATGCTGATAATGCCTTTGGATCATCAGGCTTCTCTTTCTAACACATCTTTCTCTTCTTTCTCTCCCTGCTCAGTCAATTTTGGGAGTCCAGTGTGAAGTGCAGAAGCAGCTGAAGGCTTTTGTCACGCTTGAGCGCTTCGAACGGATCTACAGCTCCAGCATCGCTGGGTGCCGGCAGGTCAAGAAGAACAAGAACTTTGCTTCTGGAGGCTCTATCTTCGGCAAAGGCGTCAAGTTCGCCATGAAGGATGGGCGCGTGGCCACCGACATTATCAGTGTGGCCAACGAGGATGGGCGGAGGATCGCGGCCATCCTGAACAACGCCCATTACCTGGAGAACTTGCACTTCACCATCGACGGGGTGGACACACACTATTTCATTAAACAAGGGCCGTCGGAGGGCGACCTGTCCATCTTGGGCCTCAGCGGTGGGCGGAGGACCCTGGAGAACGGCGTGAACGTGACGGTGTCCCAGATCAACACAGTGCTAAGTGGAAGGACTAGACGTTACACAGACATCCAGCTCCAGTACGGTGCACTGTGTCTAAACACTCGCTACGGGACCACCTTGGACGAGGAGAAGGCCCGCGTCCTGGAGCTGGCCCGACAGCGCGCTGTCACCCAAGCTTGGTCCCGGGAACAGCAGAGACTGCGGGATGGGGAGGAGGGGATTCGCTCGTGGACAGAAGGGGAGAAGCAACAAGTGCTAAACACGGGACGGGTACAGGGCTACGACGGCTATTTTGTGATCTCAGTGGAGCAGTACCCCGAACTCTCAGACAGCGCCAACAACATCCACTTCATGAGACAGAGCGAAATGGGCAGAAGGTGACAGAGAGGGTCGATGCGCTGACTTCTTGCCAAAGACAGCTACTCTTTTGTGGCCACTTACCTGACTGTGTTGTACTCAATCCTTTTTCTAAACTGAACAAGGCGGGGGGGGAGAAAAATAGAAGGAGAAGGAATAACACGGTTGCACTGTAACTCATGCAACATACCTTTTTTTTTCCCCCTCTTTAATTTGGCCTTCACGCATTTTTTGCAATGAACAGAAGGTATATTTTGCCGTAGTGTGATCACAGTGAAATTTACTGTCTCTTGTCCTTTTTTATTTTGTTTTGGTTTCCCCCTGCCCCCCCCCCTTTGTGAGGAATTTGAAGTGGGGAGTCGTCAACGTACGTCCTTAGGTGTGAAGTGCGAAATGGGTGTCTGTGCTAACTTGTGTCATCCTAACCCTTTCTGATTTGGGGCAGGGACAGATAGCCTTCCACCCGAAACACGGGGAGCGCACGGCGTGCCAGAGAGCTCTTCCCGAGAAGAAAGGAGATGGAAGATGACGCTGATTCCGATACTCCAAAAGTGACCGTCCGAATCATGTGCCTCAAAAGAGACCTTACAAGTAGTTTTCACGTTTCACTTGGGACATGAAGTGGTTTTGGGGGGGGCTCCTGCTGAGCAGAAGTAGATTATAGAGGCAAAGGAGCTGATTATATTAACTTGCAAGATGATTCTCTTCCTTCCTGAACTGGAATAAAAAAAGAAAAACAATCAGTCTTTTTTCATTATGAGAGTAGATACTTTTTGGGTTTTTTTGTGTATGCGCAAATCCTGGTTTTAGTTTAAGAAAAAAACTAGCAAAAGCCAAGAAAGGGACTCCTGCTCTATTGAGAAAAGCTAAAATAAATCCTCTCTCTCATACGTAGAGCTGTTCTATAGGTGGATTTAATGCACCCATGTTGTACATTTGCTAATGGCATAACTTCATTAAATGTATAGTGTTTCAGTACACGAGGCTACGTGTTTAACAGTCCACTGTGCTGTATCTGATAAAACCAGTTAATTTTTTAGGAAGCTGATTTGAATTTAAAAGTAGTTATAGTATCCCGGTGACATACCACTGAAAATTAGAGCAAGCCAAACCCTGCTTTTCCCGATATTGGAGCTTGTATTTATTGGCTGGGAAACGCAGTTTTGAGTAGCATGCTGGCAAGTCGTTTATGACCATGGCAGATAAATGTCTCCCGGGGACTTTGGCAGCAGGGATTTTAAAATGTTTAATAAGTAGCAACAGCTTGTGCGTGGTGGGACAAGAAGGGGAATGTTGGAATCAACCCTCGCGCTGTTTCTTACACGAGCTCAAATTAAGCGGAGAGCCCAGTTGACTGTTAGCAGTTGGAGAAGGGGGAGGTTGAATGGAAATGCCCACTGCAGAGGGGACCAAGTGCTTTAATAAGAAACTGCTGACAAAGTCACTCGGCATGCTAATGTAATTTGTATTCACATAACCTCTGTGCTCTGGTATTTGCGAGAGTCCTTGAAATTCAAGGGAACAAGGAGATGAGCTTAGCATCCTCTTCCCTGCCTGAAAAACAGTCCTGGGGTAGCAAAGGCCATTCCCGCAGGCAGAGGTGTCACCCCACCTCTCGCCAGAGCTCCGGCTGGAGATGGCCAACCCTGCTCCCAACCAGACGTCTCTGTCGCACTGACACCTGCACGTGTCCTGACTCTAAGAGCTCTCACCGTGTCTCTCTGGGAACATCTCAGTCCTGATTTTTATTAATATTTTTTTTTTATTCCATCCACTTTGATTTTCGCATCCCGGTTCTGCAGAGAGATAACCCAAGACGTGCAAATCCATGCATGCCAAGGCTGTTTCCTTACTCGGAGCCCTGCAACGCGCCCGTGTCCCCAGAGCCAGCTCTTCTGCATTCGCGCCACCACCACTGACATCCTCCAGCTCAGCCTGACGCTGCTCTGACGGCTCCAGCCCCCGAGATAAAGCAGGGCCGTATGTCGGGCACGCGCTCCTCCAGCAGCAAACTGTTGGCAGCCCCCACGCTATGGCGGTTTCCCCGTCGATGCCGGCTGCCAGCTCCGGCTGCCTCGCCTGTCTGTTCCCGAGTGCTTGCCAGGAGGAAGGTGAGGGGATGGAAAATCCCCCAACAGACTGTTCCTCTTCCAATTTCCAATCCCTAATCCCTTTGGCTGCGTGGCCAGAGTTTCGGTGGCTGCAGAGCCCCAGGGCTGACCCACCTTGAGGCCACCCGCTGGTATGGTCCTGATTTTCTGGTGGTCCCTCCTGCTTGCACCAAGGGTGACGTTGCTGGTGCTGTAGCCCAGTGCTGTACTTCGAACCACCCCTTGCAGCACGCAACCTTTATTACTTTGGCAGGAGTGAATCACAGGCAGCTGGTCGAGGAAGGGTATCCAGCTCCAGCAGACCTGGCCAGGAGGAGACGCGTTGGCCATGTCAGCTCTAGGCTTTGGCAAGGGAGCGGTTGCTTTGGGCAGCTGCCTGCCAGGGATGGTTAAAAGGCCGTGGCATTACCGCCTGCGTTGCCGGTATCAAACCCTTGGCAAGCCTCGGTTGCCCTGAGGATGCGCTGGTGGGGATGAGGGGCAGCATTAGCCAAAACAGCAGTTGCCACCTACTTGAAGGAGGCAGCACCCTCTTCCCAGGGCTACCCAGCTCCCTGCTTCCCCTCCCTGAGTCACACCAGGGACAAATCCCTCCCAGAACCTCAACCTTGCGATGGCTTTCGGTGTCTAAAACAGCATGTACCCAGCAAAATAAGAGCTGGGTCGAAAGGCATAAACCCCGGTGAAGACCTGCAGTGAAGGGAGAGCTCAATGTGCATCCCGGTTACACTGCTCCCGTCCGAGCAGCTCCGAAGAGAAGTGGTGCTTCTATATCCCTCCCCGTCCATGTGTTACAATGCTAAGAGGAGCAGTGCAAGAGCAAATGGGCCGCCTTTCCACGCAGCCAAGGAAAGGGATTCGAGTGTGAAATACTCCTACCGGAACCCTGCCAGCCTAAGATGGCACCTCAACAGCCTTACACAGACTCTTCAGGTTATTACACGAGTTAATGACTTTGAGGAGTTCGCCCGTTTTTCAAGAGTCTTACGGTCCCGCTCCGCATCTACAGCATGCCTGGACCCGGGAGCCGTCCTGCTCTGCCCCACAGTGCCCGGGGGTGTGTGTCTCGGCATCCTCAAGCCACGGTGGGATGTGACTGTGCCCCACTGCCCGCCAGGTCCGTGGGGGTCTTCTCCTGGTGCGGGAATGACAGACATTATGTCAAAAAAGGGGAAAAAAAATATATATGTATATGTAAAAGTATATATATGTAAGTGTTGCTCTTCTCTTTATCAAAGCCTTTAACTGAAAAAAATTAAAAGGGGTGGCTGTGTAGAGCTGGGGACAAACCTGTCCAAAGATAGTTCATGATTCCTCAGCCTCTGTGAAATCTTCGCCCTTTCCACTTTACCCAGATGGCAAAACTAGAAAAAAAAAAAAAAAAAAAAAAAAAGAACATTTTCAGTCCTGAAGCCCTAAATTTCCCCCTTCGTTAGTGAAAAGTGCTTTTTCTGAAGGATCTCAAGTGCGTCCCCATGGAAGTTGTGGGGATGGCCTGTGAACAGAAAGAGCTGTGCCTGCCCCGGGGGAATGCAGTCTGCTGTCCACAAGCATTTCCACCCAACTGGTGGCCCCACAGCCCCTTCCTGGCCCGTGCCTTGCCCCGTTCACCTCCCCATGGGGCCGTGCCGTGGCTGCCCAACCCTTCTTCTATTCTGTGATCCTATGATTCAATGATTCTTGCTTTGCTCATGGGCAGCAGGGTAGCAGATCCTCGCTTCTGCAAGACTGGGCGATCCTGGGTGCAAATCCCATGGCACTAACCCTGATGTCCCATTGCTCTAGGTCCTCTTCCAAAGGCCAGTTGCATACCAGACCATCTCCAAGGGAAAACGTCACTGTGGCCTCATGTGCTTTTATGGCTTTTCTTCGAGAAGCCACTATTTTCTTGACTCCCCAAAAGAGGACTCGGTCCTCCACCAAAAGGAGTTTCCCTTCAAAATGCAAAGCTGTAGCTTAAATTGCTTTGAATTCCAGAGCTTGTCTCCAGTCCAAAGGGTGGTGGGAAGAATCACAGCCAAAGCTCACAGCCCGGAGGAGGAGAAAATCCAACAGTCTGGACCAGGATCTGCCGCTCCTGGTGTGAGCAGTGGGTAAGGACCAGCAGCTCAAGCCCTCAAGAGCCGGTACTGATACCAAAACATGCTCCATCTGAAGGAACAGCAGTGATGAGACCAACTTGCTGTGGCATCCAGGCGTGAGTCAGTGCCATGAGGGCTCGGCGGCTGAGAACCATCCTGCATGCTCAGCCTGAGGGGAGAGAAGCAAGACTAATTTGGCATCGTGAGAAATGCTGCAATGTTTGTTTCCTCCAAGCTCTTTATTTTGTTGTTTTGGTGGTTTTTTCCCCTTTCAACTGAAGATTGGAGCTTGGAAAAATCATTAAGCAGCGGTGACCGGAGGGAATCACGCAGCTCATCATATCTTTGTCATCACAGCTATTGATCAGAGCCACGATGAAAATAGGCCAACAACTCTAAACAATGCCAGGCGAGAGACGATGAGACGAAGGTCATTAAGAGCCTCGGCACTTGATTCGGGTTTAAAAGACGCAGATGATTGGGAGCAGTCCCTGAGACACCATTTGGCCGTAACTTAGAAACAGTGAGGGATTTCTGTAATATATCTGTAGATGCTTTATTGAGCGTAAGGATCGGCGTGAGATTCTGCTCAGTCTATTATACAGACAGCGTAACCAGAATAAATCAAAATTGTTTAAAAAAAATAAGAAAAAAAAATCTAATAAAGTACTTTTTCAGCTGCGACTTGTAAGTGTCACTGTGATAGATGGCAGTGCAATCCATTATGCAAAGACAAGGCTCTTAACATGAAATTTTAGAATTCAATTTTACGATTTACAGAGAGGGCCCCCCTCGTATTTACGGCACAGCAGTCTGTTTTGATTCAATCTCGCCGTAATTGAAACCAGGGCCAGGGATCTCAGTTAGTCCTGCAGCCGCTTTTTAAATGGGGAGGAGAAATAAGCACCTATCACATTAATAATGGAGCCGAAAAGATTGCTTTGCTCGTTAAATCTTACTTGCTTTATCTCCTTGCTCCGGCGGCACTGCAGAACCTGAGAAATACAGATGCCATGCCTTCCTGCGGGGGCTGGGGTTTGGTGGGATAAAATCTGGCTCCAATTTGACCGGCAGCATCCTCCATCCTATGGCGAGCGTCGCCCAGGGCATTTTTGGTCCTGTTGTTACAGTCCTCCACAGGACAGCATCTCTTTTTAATATAATCACTTGGTTTTTATTATAATCCTTAAAAAGTTATTTGAATCCCCCTGTTATGTTGAAGAATTTTCATGAGTTTTGTTAAAAAAAAAACAACAACCCACAGCTTTTTTGTGGTTGCTTTTTTTTTTTTTCTTTTCATCTCTAGGGTATATTTAAATAAAATTACTTGTGACTGTAGAGCAAACTTTAAACAGGCACCGCGGGGACATGTTGCACCCTGTCCGGGACCGCCCATGTTGCTCCCGGATGAAGGGCCGTTGCGTGTCCCTGGGGCCGTTTCCCCGTGGTGCTTTTCCACCCTCCTCTACCCACGCTGAAAATAACCCGGCCTGCCCAGGGGAAACCTTTTGTGTAGCTATCTTGCCTGCTTTTCTTTAATTACAGTAAAACTTTGTGTTCCTGACAAAGTCTTACGCGGCCCAACTGTTAACTCCCATCCCAGAGGTCAATGCTTTCTGGGCAGGGGAGCAGAGAAAACCACAAGTGAAAATTAACTACAAATATATATACATATATATATATATATATAAAAAATATCTTTTTTTTCTCAGAGCTGGAAACTGTTCAAGCAAACAATAGAACTTTCCAAAAAGAAAATTAAAACTTTTGGACAGTTTGCGGATGTTGTTGAAATAACCAATCAAAGAATCACACTTTTCTATTAAAAAAAAAACCAACCCAAACCCACGTTTATTTTGTGTGAGGACTTCTAATGCAGCTCCAGCCAAGAAGAGGACTTTGTATCAAAGCTGCATCTGTAAGCCCAGCACTGGAGACTCTTGTCATTACCCTGTGTAATAATTTTCCTGAAGTCTGGAACTAATTTTTTGAGAAATTTTTTTTTCTCGACACTTTGTGTTTCTAATACTGTATTCTTGACTGTGTAAATACAACCAGGCTGTAAATAAGTGCAGATGTAGATACCTTCTAGAAAAAAAAAAAAAAGCGAACAGACAGAAGTGACCGTGTGTAGCCTTCGGTGACAAATAAAAGAATATTTTGTGTTTAAGTAGTGCCTTTTTTTTTCTGTGAAAATGTTGAATTTCTTCACCTCAGCTGTTCGGTCCTTACGTGGGAGATGGACCTGGCACAGGGGTCGACCAGAGCGTCCCCCCACTCCTCAAATTTGCACCTTCGGGAGCATCCCCCACCTGTACACGGTGTGCAGGGTCGCTTTGCCGATCCGGGAGGTAATGCCAGGGGTTCGGAGCACCCCTGAGGCACTGGGGAAGTCCCCATCCCAGCAGAGAGGTAAGCAAACTGGGGAAACTATGTTGTGTACAAGAAAAATCAAGTTATCACACCACACCCCCCCAAAGAAGAAAAAAGTAAAAAAACCCAAAAAAACAAGATATCATTATATTTTGTGATGCATCCAGTGGAGACCTGTGCATTTGACCCTTGTTCATCCAAAGGGAGAAGAAAAGCTGCCGTGGCACTTGCAACAGTGGTCCGGGGAAACCCTTGTGTGATCCTTAATATCACCTGGTCCAGCCCCAATGGTGGCTTGTTCTGATGCTTCAGGAAAAGATCGAGAATAGCTTCAGAAAACGGCTAGATGCATATTAGGGAAAACATTCTTCCGTGGTCTCTGGGGACAACCTAAAGGGAAGGTGAAACATAGGACTGGGAAGCAGTCACTGGAGGGAGTACCTCCAAGGTCATGCAGATTTACTGCCTTGGCATGGCTCTGCCCTCCAAAACCAGGTGAAACTGGGTCTTTCAGGACAAAAAGTAAAGTCAAGCGTTTCTGGGTATAGTTTCCCTCCTCTGAAGGTAGTTGTCTGTCATAGGGCAAATAAATGGCATCTCTCTCCTTTGGTGCTACACAGAGCCAGAGGGTCCAGTTCAGACCTCTGTGTACATGTGTCTTAAGTTAGGTGAGAGGAGTCCAACTGATGGTGGATATTAGCACGTACGAGGTTTCCCTAAGGTTTCTACACATTTTTTGGCCATTCCTAGTGGGATGTTATCCTCTCCACCAGCAACACGTGTTTTGTTTCAGGGCCAAGTTTCTCAACCTTCAGCATGGAAGCCACCAGACCTGGTGGAGCTTCTCCAGCCACCCTGCAAAGCCAATGTCCCCCTGATGCCAACCAAGTCCCCTTTTTGCTGTCCCTTTGCTACCCCGAGCGGGATAAACTCCTTCAACTTCATGGCACAAAGTCTGCTTTCCAGCTGCTGGATATTTTTAATTTTTTCCATCCCCTGGCATGTTTGGCCACCTTTCCTTCAGCATGAGGGTTGCACTCACCCTGCACATAAAGGCAGGGTCTTGCTTCCGCGCTCATGGGGGATTTTTAGCTCCAAGGAAGGCGTTGGTCCCTCCTTTTTTGCCATAAAAAGTGCCTATTGAGACAATTACATGGAGACCTTGACGTCCTTCCCAGAGCCTCTGTTTTCCTGTGGGTTTGATTTGCAGCATTTGCTCCGAGGCAGAGGCATCAGTTTGCATTGGGCTGTTATTCATGTGCATTTTCTCAGGCCGTGCTTAACCAGGGGATTCAGATTACCCTGAGACAGTGACCTGCCCTCGCTGGTACCCGACGTCCATCACTCGTCCTGCCACGGGCGGTTTATCATCGGAAAAGACCCTGCTTTAAAGCATTGATAACTGTATTGAAATGCATTGGAGCAAGGACTAATCCCCGAGGGCAGCCAAGGAAGCAGCAACATTTTAAGTTGTCGGCGAACCAGGTTTGGCTCTGCCTCGTGTGGTCGTGCCAGATAAGACCAATGTTTTAATCAAAATATTATGGGTCATAAATCAAGTGCTTTTGGGAGAGCCGCCCTGCCATGCCAGTTCAATAGGTCAGAGTAGACTTATCACATCATGTTTTTAATAGGGGCCATAGCCGGAGGCCTCTGGCTTATCTTTCAGGAGACTGCAAGGACACTCTCCTTGCTTTTAAGCAAAGGAAAATTTGTCCTCTTCTACATTCCTTCTGAAAGCAACTAAAGCCTCAACTGCAAACCACATCTCACATATAGTTGAAAAGTACTGAAAACAAAGAATGGTGATGATATTTGGATGGGAGAAATGGACACATGGAAAACAAGTGATGTGCCTTCAAGGTGGGTCATCCCTGTAGGTGCAAGTGCTCCAGCCTGAAGCTGGTGAGACTGGTGGCCCTTCCCAGGGCCAAAACCAGGGCCATTGCCTGGCATAGCACATCACGCAGCCCAGGTGAAATATTGGTCCCTCCAGGACTTTTTAGCTTGGTTGATGTGTGTCTTGAGATGGGCTATGCGCCCATGCAGCGATGCGATGCAACAGCCCGGGTAGGTAGCTACCATCTGCAGCATCCTCCCATCCCTCCACCGCACAGAATGGATGGGACAATGCCACACCTGGAGGCTGGGGAAAGCCCAGGGTTGCAATCTAATGCTCCCAATGCCTTCAGCTCTCCTCCAGAAAGATGGAAGTTCAAGACACAGAAAAGTCGAGCTGCTGCTGAGAGCAGGGACGAAGACTCTTCTGCAAAGAGTGACCCGCTTTAAAAAATTATCTGCTTGGTAGTGTGTCCCTTTGAGGCAACTGAGCTCAGTCATTGTCAGAACATGACAGTTCTGGTTTGGATCAGTTATTGTCACATGGCAATCATTGGCAGAGAAATTTCCAAGGCGAGAGGAGCTCCCTTGAATGCAGCCTGCTGAAATGGCAGCAGTCCTGGCAAGGAAAGAGCATGAATTATTGTGATTTTGGATGTTTTAAAAGCTGTATTTCTTGGGTTCTGCCTGGAAAACTCCTCCGTCCACCAGCCCACTACATAAACCACAAGCCCAAGCACCTCCTTCTCCTCCAGCATATTGTTTGTAAAAACAGGAGTCGTCCTAAGCCCTGCCAGCACATCCTTGTCAGGATTTACTTGGCGAAAGATGGGGAGGAATAAAGGAACAGGACAAGCATTGCATCCTTGCGATTAATGACCCAGCATGCACGAGCTTAAAACCAGCTCATCTCCCACTCTCTGAATTTAATAACACAGAACCACAGCCCCCCCCCCAAAAAAAGGCTCAGGCTGATCGAGTGGCTCCGAGTCCACCTCTTGCATCACAGAGCAGACCTTTTTAACCCTAAGTTCAGAAAATGTTCTCTTACCCCAGGGGTTTCTCGGGCAGGGGAAGTCAGTGGCCAGATCATTAGAGCGAGCTGGGTCAGCAGAGCCGGTCCCGCA
>NW_009647680.1:9730217-9750674 GCF_000708025.1 Charadrius vociferus
GAGGTCAGTGCACAGAACTTTAGAGCGGGCTGGTTCAGAAGAGCGGGTCCCGCAAGTGAGATGCTGCAAGCCAGCGGGACCGCGCGACGGCTTTGATTTCTGCTGCCAAGAGCCGGAGATGAGAGGGCTCCGTTAGCTCATCGTTATGCTGTTATTTTCCATCCGGGAGATACTCATGTCCTCCAGGAGTTTTACATAACCAGACCTCATCATCCACCATCAATCTGAGCTACAAAACCCTCAAGGCCTAAATGTGAAGCTGGAGTGTGACAAGCCTGGCAGAAAAGCATCCTTAACAAGCAGGACTGCTCATCAGTGGTACGGAGATAATCAAGGCAGCGGGTTAATAAGCCACAGGGGGTCACAGGCTGGTGGAAGATTGTGCGAATACGCTCCACAATGCAGCCAGAAAGGCATTCGTGAAATCGTTTCTACAAATCTTCCTCCATGTGGTCCCATATTTTAATGAAAAAAGTGGACTAAAACTGATTTGCAAATAAAGGGATAAGGACTTCGTGGTCCTTTGCAATAGCTGTGCTTCGTACCTGTGCTGCGTTTCGCATCAGAAATCTCCTTCCAGCTACAGAAAATATTACCTTAATTTTATAAGTGGGACAAATAAGGCACTGAGGTTAAATGTTTGGCCTGAGATCACATGGTTGGGGCATAAATAATGAAAAAGCCATGACTCAAAGGCCCTGTGCCACTTGCTCACTGGCGTGACTTCTTCTGGGCTGAGTTTTCTTCTCATTGTATCTCGTTACTTTGCTGAGTTGTGGCATTTTTAATTAGAGCTGCTCCCACAGACCCGTAATAAAGTAGTATTTAAAAGGGGCTGATTTCAGACTGCAAGGATCAAAGAGCACTCGGGAACGGCACTGCTGCCCACCATTGGGCTGCCCAGGCCTCTCATCAGTGGAGGTGAGCAGAGTCCTTTTCACACCAGGATGGGACTAAAACCCGCAGTTTGCTGCATTCCAGCCTCCAGTCATTGGAGAAGAAATGACAGGTTTTGATTACTTGTGTGTAACTTTTGCTGTAGGATGGAGCTTGTTTATAAATGAGAGCAAAAGGTTCATCAACAGCAATAATCTGGAGTTTCTGATTTTCAAACAGCTTAAGAAGATGCTTGAATGACTTCCTTACTAGATGTCCAAACCATGGCAGTCCACATCAGCATGTAGACATGAACCAGCTCATGGCAGGAGGCACTGGAGCAAAGCAATCAGTAATGGACAGTCAGGAGCTACCTGTTTCTACACCTAAAAAGCTTCTCTATTTATACTGCCCGGGATAAGCATTTCTGGGGCAGGAAGAAAAAAACACCAAACCTTGACAATAGTCAAGGAGCAGGTCCCAAGGGTGGCCCAAGGGTGTGACTACCTTGAGGATCTTACCAGCTTGCCACTGAGAAATTTGGGGCCCAGTGGGTGGGTGGCACCAAGATACAGAAGAATTTTTTCACCTGTGTAAATACAAGCCCTAGAGTTTGATGTTAGTTGGTGGATGTCAGTGATGCCTGGGTTTTGGTCTAGGGGCCTAAAATAGCAGCTGTGAGACGTTAGACCCCTTGAGAGTGTCTTTTCTGTTATTCTGGACATGTTCTGCACTAGGGTCCTCTTCTGTTCATACCGTAAGTACTTGCTTGTGCCAGCTCTGTTTCAGGGAGAATAGTTGGGACAAGAGGATACCGCACACCGGCATCACTCTGCTTCTCCTCAACACCGTCATGCTGCCCCCCAAGTGTCTGTGGGCCTCTGGATGTCACACCAGAAAAAGCCACCTCCAGCAGGTGTCCTGCTGTCTCCAGGTGAGACTGCGCCAAGGGTGGTCACCCGCATGCCCACAGCTTTGGGAAACTAAGGGCTTCACACCAACATGGCACGCAGTTCAGTGGGCTACTCACAGCCCACAGCTGAAAACAAGTTGTATATTCACATAGAAATAAACACATATATATATATAAAAATGTGTGCATGTTTAAGAGGAGCAGCCACAAGATGGATTTTCAGGTGTTTATAAGCATTTAGGAGAATCTTCCACCCTTCCCGCTCTCCTCCCACAATCACAAAGACACATACTCACAGCCCCATCCCTGCTCTCCTCCCTGCAGGTGCGCTTTGAGCAAGCAAAGCACCGTGTGATTGCTCGGTGCCCTACATCTCCAGGTCTCGTCATCTGGCAGCTTTTCTAAACACGGCTTTCTTCCTCTCAGCAATTCTCCAAGGACCTTGAGAAACGACTGTAGCAAACATGCCCTGCCACTTCAAAGTTGGAGGCTGACGACTCTTGAAATGCACTTTTCTTCTTGTCTTTATTTATTTATTTATTTATTCCCCTCACAGGTCTAACACCACCATCTGTGCTGGCGCACACTCCGGCTCTGGCCGTGAACCTCTGCAAGAGAGTGATCCAGGTCCAAGGATGTTTTCTATGATCAAGTAGGGAAAAGCAGACTCCTCTATGAAAACCCTTGGGAAGGCTTAAAAAGCAATCCTGTTTTTACATTTTGCAACTTAAAACTACTTAGAGATGGCCAAACTCATCCTCTCAAATTCAGACTTCCAGCTGAAATGTGTAGTGGAAGAGCTCACTATCACACACTCCTCTACAACCAACAGAGAACAAGTGATTGAGGTCTTAAGTGCCTAGTTGTATCTTCCGGCCATCTCTTTGTCCATGGGACCATCGTCCTCAGGCAGGCACCTCAGATAAGTAGGTGAACTGGCTCTACAGTAAAATGAAGTCAGCTGAACTTGATGGAGAAAACCCAACCCAACATTTTGAACTCGGCCATTTCCTCTTCATCTTTTATTTCTCTCTCCTGGAATAAGAAATTGAATGCTCCCCACCCTCATAGCAAGAAACACTTAGTGAGGAACTCATCTCCTAAACTAGCCAGCAGGATAAAACTGCAAAGCCAAAAAAGTCTTTTAAAGCTCCTCATTCAGGAATGGGCTGAAGTATCCATTTCAGCTGGGACTACAACAGCCATCAGAGTCGCACCTCAAAAGTGAGACACTTTCATCTCACTTGGTCTTGCCTGGGTCTTTTCTCCAGTTCTGGCTGCTGTGTACCTCCTCCCCCACATCCCAGTGTCTGTGACCTTCCAGTGCCCCATTAACACTCTTTTCATATCTGTCTGTGGATTTCTCAAAGGTGGGAGCCTATGAAATAGCATGCCACCCTGTCATGGTTTCAGCTGGGATGGAGTTAACTTTCTTGCTAGCAGCTGGTGTGGGGCTGTTTTGGATTTGGGATGGGATAGCGTAATAGCGCACTGATGGTTTTGGTTGTTGCTGAGCAGTCACGGGCTTTTCTGCTCCTCACACCGCCCCACCAGTGAGTAGGACAGGGGGAAAGAAGAAGCTGGGAGGAGACACAGCTAGGGGATTTGGGATGGGATAGCGTAATAGCGCACTGATGGTTTTGGTTGTTGCTGAGCAGTCACGGGCTTTTCTGCTCCTCACCCCGCCCCACCAGTGAGTAGGACAGGGGGAAAGAAGAAGCTGGGAGGAGACACAGCTAGGACAGCTGACCCCAACTGACCCAAGGGCTATTCGATACCATATGATGTCATGCCCAGTGTATAAAGCTGGGGGAAGAAGGAGGAAGTGGGGGGATGTATGGAGTGATGGCATTTGTCTTCCCAAGTAACCGTTAGGCGTGATGGAGCCCCGCTTTCCTGGAGATGGCTGAACACCTCCTGCCCATGGGAAGTAGTGAATGAATTCCTTGTTTTGCTTTGCTCGTGGGCACGGCTTTTGCTTTACCTGTTCAACCATCCTTATCTCAACCCATGAGTTTTCTCACTTTTGCTATTCTGATTCTCTCCCCCATCCCACCGGGGGGCAGTGAGCGAGCGGCTGCGTGGTGCTTGGTTACCAGCTGGGGTTAAACCACAACACACCCCCTTATTTAGAAATATTTATTTTCTTTTCTTGCAAGACCTTTTTCCTTGTGTTTTCAGACCTCGTTCTTGTTTATTTCACTCCTTTTCACAGTCTCCAGTGGATTTACATCTTTCTAGGCACGCAGTGGACTGCAGTCCAGCTGTGACATTAGTGGCCTGGTCAGGCTACGTGGTCTTACAGTCACAACGAGCACCTGAATTAACCACAGCAGCTGCACTCAAAATACCCTCGGAAAGGCTGACTTGCAGCGTAGCCAGTATTGCGTTTAGATGGCTACTGTGCGAGCTGCCATCCAAATCCCTTAACTGATGAAATGTTAATGCTTGGTAATTTCTAAGGTTTATAGTAGAAGAAAGAGGCTGGACTAGATGACCTCCTGTGTCTGTGTTGATGAGCTGAATTTTAGCCTCCTGTTAAGCAGACCTTTCCTGGTGCGGTTCCCACTCTGATGAAAAAAGGTAGAGGAGAAAGGAGGTCAGGTGGAACTGGGAGGGAGAATTTGGACTACATCTCAGCTGCACAATGATAAAAATCTCACTCCAAACCTTTAGCTTTGTATGGAGTGATTGGGCCATGATTTAAAAAATTTTCATCTTTTACCATAAGTCAATCTTTGTAACCAAAAGGCTGTTATGGAACGAGGATTTCTTTAAATATCACTTAAAAATGCAAAGCACTCACTTGCAGCAATCCATAAAGGAAAAAAGAAAGTAGTGTTTTGACATTTCCAAAGTTTTCCCAGCATCTTTTACTGAATCTGTTCAAACGTAACTCAAATTCACAAATCACTTTGGTTGCCATGCATGTCACTTTGACAAGCGTATTCTTGGTCCAAATGCCATGGTTGCTGTCTGTCTGCTTCAGCCTCTTACCTGCAAAAGGTGGCTGACAGAGTTCACTGGCTCGTGCGGGTCCACCTTCAGGACCAGGCCTGTTCCTGGACTTGGTGCACCACCATGCAGAGAGAAGGTGG
Organism: Charadrius vociferus; assembly: GCF_000708025.1. Taxonomy (NCBI): domain Eukaryota; kingdom Metazoa; phylum Chordata; class Aves; order Charadriiformes; family Charadriidae; genus Charadrius; species Charadrius vociferus. The sequence goes on from NW_009647680.1 coordinate 9,735,105, forward strand.
GGGACTTGCTGGGGTATCTCAGATTGCCAAGGGCTTGTTGTCTTGCACTCTCTGTACTCAATGACACGCGCACAGAACCAATGTTGAACACCATCAGGCTTTACATCAGTCCAAACCTAAGGTTGTACCTTGATGTTTTCTTCTAATATGATTTCCTTGGCGCTCTGTGGGTGCTCCACACCATGCCCAAAGACTCAACAGTGGATGTGTGGGTGCTAAGAGATGGACAACCACCCACACCGACACAGACAGGTTGTGCTCCATGGCAAGGTCCACTGGAGACACCATGTGCCACTGTGCAGCACCCATCCGCAAGCGGGGTCCTCAAGCCCTGCTGCAATACCAAAGACAACGAGAGTTGCTCCACCTCAGCTGGGAATCTCTCCCCAGCAGCAAACTCCATACAAATTCCTTCTGGGGCCATGAAAACACCCCCGCCTCGCCCCCTCAACATTTATTCCCAACTTTTGGGAGGGGCATGAAATAGCAGCTCTTGAGCAATGATTGCCCCTTTCATAACTTCTTCTTGTAAAATAAAATCTTTAAGTGTTTGTCAGTCTAACTTTTGATATATGCTGTGCCAATGGATCAAAGCACTCTGATAATAAAAAAGAAATAAAATCAAAATACACGAAGGCTCTGGATAAATCTCCTTTTTGAAAATAATTTAAATGCAAAAAATATCATAGCTGAAGCCTGCAGTAAATGTCCAGTGCTCCAATTATTGGAGATAGATTCTTTATAGCCTCTACATTTTTTTTGAATATGAGTTTATTTTGACATGATCTCTGCATTTTCAGCTGCTGGGAAGTAGAAAAAAAAAAAATCCTTCCCAGGGCCATTCAAGATAAGCCATGTTTTTCTATGTCTTTTGACTGAAAATACCAATGAAACTTCTTCCAGTACTATTCCCCATTTTCCTTTGGTCTCTTCTTATTAGTCTTATCATTTTAGTGCCTCCTTTGATATATAATCCCTTTATGTTGTGCAATGATAAATCAAAATAAAGTGCACCGCTGAGTGATTTTATTGTTATTAAAAGGTCAGCTGTAAGAGGGTCGCATCCTGTCACATATCCCAGAGAATTCATGGGAGGTGCATTAAAAAAAAAAAGGAGGCACCGTGCTTCTTGAATATGTTGAAACGTTACAACATCCCTTCAGCTGAGCTCCGCGATGGATCCTGCAAGGCTGCGTGGTCCAGGCGGGGGTGCAAAGGCTGTGAGAAACACATCCCTGTCCTTTAGAGAGGGCTGCAAACGTCATTCCTCATTAACGGGAACACTGAATTAGTAATGAGGTCTGCTCATCAGGAAGGCATTGTCTCTTCAAGTTCTTCAAAAGTGATCAGGGTCCATAATGGTGAACAGGAGTCTCCGTTATCCCCACCACAGCTCCCTGCCCCACTGCCTTGGCAGCAAGGGGCTGCTGGGGACTGCTCAGGGAGGGTTGTTTTAGGGGCAAAAAAAAAACTTCTGAAGAAGCCTTATCACCCCCTTTCTCACAGGGCACTGAAATGTGCTTGGAGCATTTATTAACGGCTTGTCAATAAGCTTTTCCTGAAAGCGTTTTTAAAATACGTCACCATACTTTTTTCCCATCATTTGCATGATTGCAACCACCTGATCCTGCAACAACTTCCTTGGTTAGCGTGATGCCCAGGAGAAGATTTCCTGGAGTTTCAGATTTTATTCTTCTCTGTACTGCAGGAGCACTAATCCAAAGCGCTGCCAGGTCAGGGCAGAAGGTGCCAGGCAGCAGCTGAAGACAAAAAAAGGGAAGGTAAGAAAATGTAACACGTTTTGCTCAGTTTCTTATTCCCTCCTCACACTCTTGCTCCTTTTCAGAGAACCAACTGAACTGGAGACCTCACAAGAGGCAGTGTGCAAGGGAAGTTTGAAAATAGATGTTTCCTAACTACTGGGGGGGGGGGGGTAAAGGTAACAAAATGTTCCCTTACAGTTGGAATTGGAAAAAAAAAAAAGGGTGGAATACTCCCCCTGCATTTGGAACTTGCTCATTTTGTCAAAAAAAAAAAAATAATAATAAAGAAGAATGAAGTTGCCCATGAATTCAAATCCTTCTTTTTTACCCAGCTCAATTCATTTGCCGGGGCTGTGTTTTTTTAAAAAAAAAAAAAAAACAAAAAAAACCCCAAACACACCAGAAAATTTTGCACTCAGTCTGGATGGACAAACACACCAGAAACCAATAACCAGAAGCGAACACACTGGCAGAATTAACTGCCTGAGGACAGGCAGTAACAGGCAACTCAAAATCCCCAAATCCCTGAGCGTGACAGAGTCAGACCTCCAGCCCTACCAATTTGGGCGGCAAGAGGTAATCCACCACCCTTGTTCCTCCAGGCAACGTTCTACCCCATTTCTGGACACCCAACAAGCCAGTTGCCAGATGTGTGCAAATCTAGCAGATCTCCCGCCTTGGACCAGCCTCTAGAAATTGCCCAAATTTCAATGACTTTGCCTCATTCTCCTGGGCTCCGCCACCAGATGTGGTGCACAGAGCTTCAGGAGTTCAGCTTACTACGGAGAGGTCCACGCTGACCCTCAAAGGGCTGGGACGTCGTGCGCAAGCAAAGCAAGCAAGGCAAGCAATGGAAGAAGAAATTAGCAGTAAGGTGGCGTATGCCTTGTCCCCACCGGTCATATATTAGCAAAGCACATGGGCTGTTTGCACAAAACAAACACACCACGTGGTGTTTGCTCAAAAATGGCTTGGGTGAGCTATTAACACTTCATTAATACGTGATGAAAGGCAAATTTAGAGAGCTCCCCAAAGTGATTGAGAGCTCCAAGGGGCCCATAAATGAAATGATAATGCAGTGTAAATAAGGCTGCGTAATACAAAGATTGGGAATTAGCCTGTGATCTAATAAAAGCAGCTAGATATTACCAGAAATGTGTTCCCCACCTTCCCCAGTTTGGTGCAAAGGTAATATCGCACGATTATAAATTGAAAGGACAAAATTTTCCGCCTCCAGAAAAAAAGAGGGGGAGCTGGAATAGAATAAATGCAGGGCTTGTATAGATCTGTCAAATCCTCCTGCTTTTGGCATTAGTGTTTTGTTTTTCTTTTTTTTTCCCAGGGCTCTTTCTGCAGAAAAATAAAAAAAAAAAACCAACAAAAAAACAAGGGGCAGAAAATACACCAGCATGCAGGGGACATAGATCCGGCATTTCAAAAATTAGGTTTGATGTGTTGCTCTGGACTATTTTGAAACAGTATCGGCCCTTATCTCACTAAATATTTTACAGCTCTGCCACCTGAAATCCCTAGAGGAGTGCCCATGTTGCCCATTAACTCACTCCAACAGAATTAGCCCAGGCGATATTGTCTGACTTTGGCCGATGACACCAAATAAATTTTAGGCAGAGAGTGGACAGTGAGCACAGAAGTCCATTAACAATAATATCTTTCCAACCATTGAAGAGGCCATTAGTGTTTGTGCTTATTTTTAGTATATTTGAAAAGGACTGAATGAATCCACTCTCAGCCCCATAAGTATCTCTCTGTCCATTTTCAGGTATTTATTTTGTTTTGGGATTTTGTTCCAGCCTTGAGGTCACTGTGCCACCAGCCATCTAGGAACGTAGATAAAGTTTCATGCACATTTGAACCCAAAGCTCTCACTGATCTTTCTCAGACCTGTTACATATGGTAGACATAGCTCCTTCTCCAGCCAAAGTGATCAAAGGAGGTGTCCATCCTGTCCACCATTAGGATCCTGAAGTATCACCATCCATTCAACTCATTGCGCTACTCTCCCTCTACAGTCAATCAAGAGAAATCGGGCCATGATCCATCTCATTCTAAGACAGATGGCTACATTAGGGCAGATGCCTCACACTCTGGAAGTGACTATTTCTCTTCACTGGCTATAAAGGGAGGTGAAGCTGAGCTCAGATGGTGGTTGTTTTTGGCTGCCATGAGTCTCACCCTCACCGACAACTCCTGGAGATGAACCTTGGCCGTGTGCACTTATCCCACCCAAGTGAACAGACTGGTGCCATGTCCTCGCAGAAGACGTCTGCATGGAAGGAAAAACTTGAATTATTCTTCAGCAGTAAATCTATTCCCTAAAAATAGTTTTTAGCAAGTAGCTGGGAGAGATTTTCTTGGAGGGTCTGTGAAGAGTCAAGGAAGCATGGAAACTTACGCGTCTTTGGGGGGATAAGAAATTCCTGGCTTTCCAAAGGGATATTAATGTCTAGCAGATGGTTAAGACACTGGAAAAAAATGGATATTTCAAGAGTGCTATAAAATGGAAGGACTCCTACATCAGGCTATCCATTGAATTAAAATATTAGGTATTCGTTATTTTTTTTTTTGTGAATGGGATTCACCAGCACTGATCTGTTCAGGCCAAGACAAGCAGGTTTATATCCCTGCCCCAGTCAAGCCCCTGGCTGCTACTCATGTGAGTCGTTACTGGTCAGGTCAGTGGGCCCATTTCTCCCACCACCATGCTCCCGTAGGTGATTTTTCACAGAAACGCAGTGTGAAGTATGTTTTTCATCGCTTCTGGCCCTTTAGACTCTCATTCCACATCTCTCTGTGTGTTGGCTAACGTGAGAATGGTAGATACCGCCTGTTTCCAAACCTGGGATGAAAGTCTGGGGAGTTTTTCGTCTTTCCATGAGCCAGTTTGGTTATTACTATTGTCACATAGATCAACAGTTATCTATAGCCAAATGCACAGCATTTGCCACGGCTTCTCTGGGTGGCAAGTCCTAGCAACAACAGCCTGCTCTTTATTAAGTCAAATGCACTCAGTTTTATTTCAATTGACAGATGTCTGGATATTTGGCACAAAAAACATGAATCGTATTCCCATGGATGCACAATTCTGTTGAAATATATGTTAGTCAAAAAACTAGTTACCTTCACGTAAATCCAAACGTCTGCTTCTTTTGTGACGAACAGCAGCTCTTCACATCCTCATCTGAATCAAGTCCATTCATTTCCCAGACTCGGGGGGGTGGGAAGGGAGAAGAAATAGAAAAACAAAAAAAAAAAAAGGTCCAGAATCCTGTCCAAAGCTTAGCAAGGCCAATTGCTGACTAGCAAACATCTGTCCCGTACCCATGCAAACCCCACCAGGGAAGTGCAGCCTTCCGAATTTTTGGAAAGGAGGAAGGCAGCACTGCTGGATCCCCGGCTGGAAGCGGTCCACGCCGTACACATGGCTTGGGTGCAGGGGGGAAGCCACTGCAGTTTAACACCAACCAGCCGCTTGTGTTTTCATCCATTTTCTGTGCACACACTGCAGGGTTTATAAATCTCCACTTTACATCCAGAATATTCCTGGAAAACAGATTGCTTCTGACAAGGGTTTTCTTTTTTATTATTTTATTTTTGAAATATAGATTTTTTTTTAATACAACATGCTTCCATTGTGTTATATATTGCAGATGACAAACTTCCCAGCTGGTAATTTCCAATCATTTATAACACTGTCGTGAGAGTCCACATTTTTATATCATACCATATATCTGAAATACGCTGGAAAATATAAAATTATATGAAACTGATAATAAATACATCTCAACAGACAGACACACGCATGAGAAAACTTTCAGATTTTCTTCTCTGCCATATTATGTCTTTTATCTATTCTCCACATATCACTCTCCGAGGCTCTTGCTGGGAGTTTGCCACTGGGAAGCCAGCAAAAGTGAACAGCCTGTACCGAACAGCCTCTGCTAGGTTACAGAAGCTATTCTGTCTTCAGCTGAGAAAATCTCAGGCTTTCATGAAGCAAGTCATAAAAAAAAAAAAAAAAAAAAAAAAAAATCTCTGATCTTCATCTGACATTGTCCAGGAAAGAGCAATATACCCAACACGCCCTGGTTAGAGGGGCAGCAAGTGAAAGGATTGGACCACATGACGATATTGGAGCACCTCTAGCAGCTGGGGTAAATTAACCGTGCCCTTGTGGAGCCACCTATGAGCCTGCAGTCAGGTTATGCATCTTCTGAAGGCAATTTTCTTCTCTAAAAGTGGCATCATTAGATGGCCATATTTACCAGCTCTTAAAAATATATTGCAACCAGGAGTGGCAGAACAGCAAGCTTCGCTAGCGAGGTACGTGCTTGCAGAAAGGAAAGGGAGAAGCACCTTGCTGATAGCTGTTTATAGCCAAATCATGTAGCATCCATCTCTTCTGTGATGCCCTAGCCCCTCACAGACAACAAGGAGCACATCCCCAAGGTAAGGGAAGTCTTAATATCCCCATAGGAAACTGAAACAGGGAGAAATCAAGTAATTGGACCAAGGTCATGTAGAAAATCTGTGTCAAAGAATGGCAACCAAGAGCTTGGAGCGCCAAGTTCTTGCAGTTTCACACATTGACTACAAAACCTTCCACCTCTCAAAATAAGAGGGAGTCAGGTGAGAGGCAGAGCCCCTCCTGAACTCCCTGGGAAAAGCAGCACAGTCCCACAATCTCACTGCATCTCCAGTTTTAGGGGTCACTTGCCCATGGCAGAGGTGGCTTGAATATAGAAGGGGATGAACCCACATATCAGACACACCAAAGTGACCCTCACTGTCGTTTCAGCAGGGTGTTGTCCACTTCGCAAATTGGCCACTGTCAGGTATCGCCAACAAATGAGCATCACAGAAATGCCACCCCAATGAATGGACGAAATTAGCAAGTCAAAACCTGGGTGTTTCCCTCCGCTGCCACCCAGCAGAGAATCATCCCCCATTGCTGGAGGTTCAACAGCCCAAGCTTAGCTCTTAACCAGGTTATTCCCATTGCAAAAGGCTGGAAACCAACCCTGTGTGACCCATCACAGAGTGAAGCAGGTGCTCAGGTTCAGTGGCATTGCATTCACAGCAGAATACGCCAGCATCACCATGGGACACCCACCCACTGGTCCCTGACATCCAGCCTTTGTTTCCTCCACCTGCTGCCAATCCACCCATGAAAATGTCCTAGATGAGTTTCTTTTCCCCTACATTTTTCTCTTTTTTTTTTTTTTTTTTGGATGCTGCAAAGCATTCACAGCAGGAGTCATCAGTCTCTGCTTGGGGTGGGAAACATTTCCAGATGCTCTTGGAAGCACCTTTTATTCACAGCATGCTCCTTGTTACAGTTAAACAGGGAGAAGAGAAAAGCACCTCCCTTCCATGAGTGTTTTTGTGGGATGGAAAAACTATTCAGACTCCAGGGCAGGGAGAAAATCTACCAGAGCTTCACTGTTTTCTTGGATTTTACCCTTTTCCAGCTGCTCATATTCCTCTACCATCAGTTGTCACTGCCTCATCCTCTCCTGCTGCCACAGGGGAAAATAATAAAGTTTAAGTGTGAAGTGCCAAAGAGACACTGTAGTGTGTGCCTTGTTTTAATTCCACCCTGAAAGACCTGAAACAGAAGGTGGGGGTTCTAAAATCCTGTATTATGCATTTACTGACAAACTCTTTTTACAAAGAAAAGCACACAGCAAGATCTTCCAGTCGCTGGAAAATTGTAGGGGTCTTCGTGTGAGCAACCTGACACATGCCAACGGAACCACAGCGTAGGCTTTTGGTCTATGAGGAGATCACAGGTCAGGTACCCAAGACTAGAAATACCCCAAACAAGTCTGGAAAATCCTGGCTATAGTTAGATCTGGTGCTTTATTTGACATGACTCAAAAGATGCCTTCAAACTATTTAAGTTATCACTTCATAGAATCATAGAATGGTTTGGGTTGGAAGGGACCTCTAAAGGTCATCTAGTCCAACCTCCCCTGCAATGAGCAAGGACACCTTCAGCTAGATCAGGTTGCTCAGATTTCTTAATTTCGTGTTAAGAAGGAGAGACACTAGGGATGCAGAAGCCATCTTGGGTGTTTTTTCTAAAGCAGCCAAATTTTTTCCCCCATTTTACGGAGTGGGCTCAGGGCTCAGAAAGGGTTTCCAGCAGCCGCTGATGCTGGGCAGCTGCAGGAGCAGGAGGTGCCATCAGGCACTGCAGTGTGCACAGGACACAATGTCCAATTAACAGCACGTGACCACATTAAGGGGTAAAGGACCAAGTTTTTCTCTAAATTACTAATTTACAGGTCAGACCCTTCTGCACAGCAATCCAAGACAATTTAGGAAAGGACTGGGTTGCTCAGGAGGTTTTTCCCTTTTTTTTTTTTTTTTTTAGTACAACAGATACCCCACAGGTCAGGTCCTGACCTGGATTAACCACTGCAGCCAAGATCTGCCGAGCTCCTTGCAGCTCACAGTGTGCCAGTGGCACAGGCACAGGTGGCACGAACTGTTTAAGGAGCAGCAGTCTGGGGCAGGGGAGGTTCAGAGGTAACAGAGTGGGTACAGGATCCTTAATCCCAAACCTGTGATGAGCGGGGATTTTCCTCCAGCTCCTGCCTCCGGAGTCACACTGTCAAGTGGGCATCACAACTTGGAGTTGTTGAGGGGGAAATAAAGAATTTCCTAAACTTGGAGGAGAATTAAACACGCTCCAAGGATGTGGAGAAAAGGGTTTACAACCACATACACAGACAAGATGATGTTTGTGATTTCCAAGCCAGCCTACATGCCTGGAGACGGCAGGGTCACAACCACTTCCATGAAAACCCAGCACTGAATCTGCTCCTTCCCTGGAAAAAGGTCTCCTCGTACGCTTTCTACTGAATGCATCAACCCATTAAGTTCAGCCACAGTCTTTCCCTGAACAGATGTCATGAGCACCCATGGGAGTTTGGAGGGTGGCTCATAATAACTTTCCATACAGCTTAAACCCAAACCGCTTGGGCTTTTCCAAAAAATACCATCATGAATCATGTGCTTTTACCATGATGCAGTCAAGGATGAAAGCATGTTCCTATAAGACATTATTGTTTGCAAGTAAAGCAGACGTGGTTGCAAGAGTATGTTAATATATAATAAACCATACATGTTAATATAAAATAAACCATATAATATTACTATTGTTTCGTAACTGGCACACAGAGGAAAAGTCCAGTCTAAGACAAGGGCAGGTGATCACGGTAATACCTACAGAGATGCAGTGCTGGGCCATATCCCAGTCTCAATTTCGTTGGCAGCAAGCCAAGGCAACTTAATGAATTTGATTGAATTTACTGTATGTAAGAGAAAAAAACTGGCCCACCGAATCTTTTTTAAGCATATGTGCATGTGTATGTGCATTTTAGATGGCTTGATAAATCCACAGCTATCTGGATTTGGAACTAATCTTCCCCTGTGTGTAACCAACATGCTGGAAAAATTACATTATGGGCAGCAAGAATAATTCTTCTTAGTCATAAATCAAAGCTCTTTAGGAGGGAAAGATGCATCATGGAATTTTTTTTGATTCCTCTTACCAGAAAGTCTTACATGCATGGCCACATTAAAAGAGGTTTTCAAATGAAAACTGAAAATAGTTTCAGAAAATAAGGCAGCAGAAAGCGCAATGGGGCTTGGTTTGATACTAAGGAAATATAGGCTGAAGGAGAATATTACCAGCTGTGATTCATCTGATGCAAGAGACTTTGCTTTCAAAAATAAGCTCTGCACGGCGGAAGGGTCAAAATTGTACCTGGGATTTAGGATTATGTTATCTGCTGTTCTGCAACATGGTGGCAGAGAGAAAAGTCTTGCTGATAGCACCGATAGCGGGAATTGGAGACTGGGGATTAAGCAACAGCACAGATAGCAACCAGCTTTCTTCTGTTAGCCTTTCATAGATTGGAAAAAAAAAAAAAAAAGGGGGTGCCTGCCCACGTGAAGCAGAAATAAGCTCTGTGCCCTGTTGATGAAGCCATGGGTAGGAGGCAGATAATTTCCAAAAAAGGTTGCTTTATTATATAAACTGGGAGCAAAGGAATGGTTGAGGGCTTCTAAAAGGGGTGTGGGTTGGAGGAAAGTTTGCACAGCCCAGGAAACAGAGATCTGAAGAAGAGGGTAAAGACTTGCCCCAACCCTCTCAGCCTAGGATGTCCATGAGGTGCCTCTTAAATTAAAGGCATGCCTCAACAGTTCTCATTGCGAGATACGGCTTGAGTTGTGTTGGACAACTGGACATGGTGGGCAGATTTATGACTGTTGAAGTTACCTCCTCCAGCTGTTCACCTCTGCCGGCCCACCAGGACAGCAGAGCTGCTGGGGGTCCATCTGCCCAACCAAGACCTGTTGATAGCACAGAGTTTCATGGTGAAGCCAAATGGGTGGCATCTGCTCCAGTTCAGGAGCTGGCCCTCGCGTGGCTCAGCCATCTCTGTGCACGCAGTGTCATCTCCCCTTACAGATCAGAGCCCTCAGATATGAACCATGTCCCTCTTTGAGGACCCACAGGCTTGAAATCTGCTCTAAATCAGACTGTTTTCCAGGCATTTGTCCACGGAGCAGAGGGAGTGCAGAGGAAAGGCTCCGCTCTGCAGTTTGGCACAACGTAGCCCAAACAGCTCTCTCAAACTCACAAGATACGCAGACCAGACAAGCAATGGAAGGAATTTTGCAAGGAAACAACATTGAAAAGTTCAGCATTCACTTAACCATGCACAACCAGTAAAGAGAGTGCTACAGGCCAGCAGTATAACGAGCAAGCATTATCCTGTTTTGAGAGTCAGGGGATGGACAGACAACCTCCAGAGGTCCCTTCCCACCTCAATTACTCTACGAATTAGGGTTATAATAATGCTTTGGCTTTTCTAAGGCTCCTTTCACCACTAAACCAGCCTTACACTTCTTTCCAAATGCTAAGCTGCACCACACCACATCAAGACCATTTTGTTCATTTTAACAACCAGAGGAAGAGCTGAAGGCTCTGCTGAGGTGAAGCAACAAATCCAAATCACACAAGTGAGCAACACAGACCCAGCGGAAGAGCTCAGCTCTTGCAACACCCAACCCCATGCTGTAACCTCGCTCATTAAACTCCATCCCCAGTTGCAATCCCAGGCGCGACTGTGCATTGCGGGCGCATGTGGTCCTCCCTTTCTAAGCTTGCTCTTCTCGTAGCCAGCCGAAAAATCCCAGCCAGATCCCGTGATGGGAGACAGATGCGGAGCCACTCCCAACATCCTGCTCTGCCTCACGCGCTGTCTACCACATCACCACCTAAATTGGTTCCAGCATCATCCTCGCTGCTGATGAGGTGCAAAGCAGACGCAACACAGCCAGATCTCCCCGTGCCAGCTGGAAGAGGTGAGCTTTGGTGTATAGCAACATGCGTGATTCAAACGGGCGCCATCAGTCAAATCTAACGCCAGAAGTTCAAAATACCTCTTTGCGACATGGGAATCATTTGGGCCTTGAATTTATCCTCGGTGCTGCATAACATTACCCATTACCTTTACAGCAGTAGACAGGAATTTCCAGGTTGAGCAAGAAATTGCTTGAACAGATGCCAGCACATCCCAGAGTAACTGGGTAAGAAAGCTGATGTCCGTCCACCCTGTTCGCTGCGTGCCAGGTCTAAATTCTTGTACCGTCTGCTCTGCCACAGAGCCAACATGAAGGTGTGTGCTGGCCATCACAGCCAAAAAAAATAAAATATGAGTTTGGGGCTTGCGTTCAAAAAGTCAAGTGGAAGAAAGAAGGTTGTGGGCTCTTCTTCTGAGGAAAAGCAACAGAAGGTACTTTGGGGCCAATGTGAGTTGGTGAACAGGTCTGGCACTGGCTCCTGGCTTAGTGGTGGGATGGCAGGGAGGGAGCCCATGAAGGTCTGCTCCAAGTGAGGAACATCACATGCAGAAAGTAGGTAGGAAACAGTCACAGGCGACAGCAGGGAACCTGAGAGGCAGATTTTGGCTGCTTGCAATGGGGCTGCAATGCAGAGGAGAGGTTAGGCCAGGACTCTCTGCAACCTTTGGTCCCCGAGGTAACTATGGTTGACAGCCTTCACAACTAAGCTGCACAACAGGGTTGAAGGCCTTTTGGAAAGTCACTGGGTTTCCTAATTCTTCTGGCACTGAACCACAGCAAGAGGAAGCTGAGCTGCAAGAAGACACCATGGGCCAGCATGGTGCTCAGCCCCAAGAGGAGTCAGAGGTGGTGTGCTAAGAGCCATGGTGGCAACCTGCACATCCAGCCACCAGGCACAGGACCTTATGGAAGAGCACCTCTTATGTTGAGATCAGCCAACAAGAATTTGGATGCCTCAAGAGCAGTCTGCAGAAGGTGCAGTGGCTGCACTGGACTGGACAACTGGATGAAGTTGGATGAAGTCTTCCAAGAGGAGGCAGTAGAAAAGAGTAGCATACACAGGATGTGATTTTAGTGCTGTTTGTAAGGACTTGGCCACCTGCACGGAGGCTGAATTTCTATTCCTGTCCAGACCCATGCTGCCATCTGTTTTCTCTGAACTATTCACCCGTACATCATCTGCTCAAGCGTCAGCTACTTCAGCTGCTGCACTGCTGGATCCAGCTGTGCTGGGTGAAGCTTGTATGCCTTCCAAAATGGGGCTTGGCTGACCAGGACTGTGAAGAGACAGAAAGGGATTTATGATTAGTTAAGGGCATGTGTCTGCTCTGGGGTGCTCAGGAGTAGGACAATGGTGTAAGTGACTTTGGAGCACTGTGCTGAGAGCCAGCACGTACCCCTGTACTGATTCTTCTGTGCCATCCTCATAGTCAGTCATCCAGTGCTGCACAGAAAACCATAAAGTGGTACTTCTGGCTGAGTGGTATGTCAATGCAGAACAAAACAAATACTCAGATGCCTACTTATTTGTTGTGTTATCTGAATTTTTGAACAAACACACACACACACCCCCCAAGCAATAATGCAAGGCACAGATTATCTATAATCTACTGACAGCTATTGATCCATGAGGCTAACAACAAACCAGAATGATGCATATGTCTTATCCAATGTGCAAACACATGCCCATGATAGCACTGGCAGCAAGAACACCCAGATAAATTTTGTGAATAACACAGTTCTCTGAATAAGACATCAAGACTCTTTCTACACATCCTTAAACTGAATTACTGAGGAACAAGGTATTTTCTCTGAAAATTACTTGCTGCTATAATTCATGGATAAAGAAAAAAACTAAGTCCGCTGTGTGAGACCAATAATGGCCCAATACTTTCCTCTGAGATGTCCCTAGATAGAGTCCTCCAGAGCACTGGAGAGCTGTTCTGCTGCTAAGCAATAGGCAGACTCCCTGACAGCTGATGATTTTACCAAATAGATGAGTGCCAAAGGTAAAATACGGGCAAATGCAGCAGTAGATTTCTTCTCCGCCACTTTTTTTCCACCCTGGGGATGTTCATTCAGATTTGACAGTCAGCAGGTGTTGTTTCAGATTTTCATCCATGTCCCCAGGCAAATGGAAACAGAAATCCAATGTATTCATTCCCATGCCACTAACACCAAGACCTAAGGAGAGCTTCTTCACTCGCTGGGAATGAGATATCTCTTTGCATGCCAAAGTCCAAAATTAGAGGGCAGCCTTGCCAGCTTGCTTGGAGCTGGCACGCTCCATGGAAGCTTTTAAGTCTTTATGTCAGGTTAGGTTTTCCTTCCCTTGCCAGCTGATTTTTTCTACACACAGACACAGCCTTGTGTGTGAAGGCAGAATGAACTATGGTGAGACAGCAGCAAAACAAGTTGACTGTGAGTGTGCATTCACACATGCTTCTGTGTGTCTCTTTTGCAGCCAGCTCACATGCCAAGGAAGAAGGCTTTAATCCAGAACATAAAACACGGTCATAATCTATACAAGTCCATATGTGTGAGTGACACGGCTGAAGTGTCTTGTAGCCACTCTAACCCAGGACTTTTCCCCTCCAAAGCACAGGAGAAATGCAACTTTCCGGAGAGCACTACAAAATCAATATTCATCTACAGCCATATCACAGAAAACTCACACTCGATGAATATAAAATGTCCATGAGGAGTATAAAATATTCCTTGAGCATAAAATCAGGTACAGGGCTGAGCATCCAGAGCTTCCATCAGTACCACTGGAAAATGAGATCTTTCCAGACTCCTTTGGGAAGTGACGGTTTTGTTTTCTTCCATGCAAGCTTAGGAGATATCTATTTGTGTAATTCAGAGAAGAGCCAACTCTTTGGGATACCACTTCCAATAAGTGGGTAATCCAGAGGCTTAAACTGAAGCTGGTGGTTGTGCTGTGATTCCTTCACAACAGTGCAAGCCACATCTCCCCACTTCCCCTCTTGCTTGGTTTACAGAGTCACTGCAATGCAGGAGCTCCATTTTCTTGAGATAGCTAATATTTTTTAAACAACTGCAGAATCCACCTGAAACATGAAAACTTGTCTCTCTCTAGACGTTTTCTTGAAGTTAGACAAGTTTCCTTTTGCATCATGGCTTAAACAAATGCTTAAGAGTGGTACCAGCGGGAAATAAAAGCTAAGCCTGATTCCTCACTCCCTCATTGCCCACAGAGTTTGGCTCTACCTTAGCCTTGTCTTACCATGGATGTGGCACAGATACCTTACTGTATGGACATGAGAGAAAAAGTCCAGACCTTTCAAGGGCCTAAACCAGAACTGCCATTGAAATAGCAAACTAGTCAATGCCACATGTCGTTTTTCAGTGTTGTGCTGTACCCAGCACGAAGTTGGTTCATTGACTGTCATCAGTTGAGGAGAAGGAAATCCATCACACATTTTTGGTCATGTGGCTTCCCTTTGTATGAGGCAAAAGTTCATTATAGTAAAAGAAAGCATCTTATCAGGAAGTCAAAAGCAGTTTGTCCTGATCTCAGAGCTCCTACACTCAACAAGGAAGCAGAAAATTGTACATCTACTGTCACCCCGTAAAAAACTCAAGTGCACAATTCAACCACTAAACACACCTCAAACCAGGGTAGAAATTGCCCCCTAACCACAGGGCTCATTGCATTCCCAGCTTTGCATCATTTTCTTTTGTTAAAGAAAGAAGAAGTGTCAGCTCTTCAAAACGAAGGCATTGTGCTAATGCTCCCATCTCACACTGTGATAGCTCACAAAAAAAAAAAAAAGCCTAAAGAAACAGTTAATGAAATTTTGGCATACCTGAAGTCACAGCCAGTAGAGAGAAGATTTGAATTTTGTAATTTAGAGAGTCTGACAGGAAGGCCGTTAGGTCTTCTGTATTACTCAAGTTTCAGACCCAAACATCTCAAATCTGTATTGAGCTTCCTGCCTGACAGCACAGGTCTGGAAGAAGTGCCACTTGCTGGTGAAATTTCTGTTGCATTCTCTTTGTTGGAAGTTATTAGCACGAATGAACAGCAATCTGTAGGGCTACTCAGACAGACTGTTGATATCTTTGCTTTCAGCAGCAATTTCTACTGACTCTGAAAGAAATGCTGTACTTGATCCCCTCTGCTCAAGGCTTCTGGCTAGCAATAGTTCCTCCACAGTATGTGGGATATTTTCTACCTATTAAATCTCTGTTTCACCTACCCCAAAATATTACCAGGCTTTTCTAACTGGGATTTGCAAAACTTTTTCATAAACAGGCTCTTTGGCTTC
The DNA here is from genome assembly GCF_000708025.1 of Charadrius vociferus. Lineage (NCBI taxonomy): Eukaryota > Metazoa > Chordata > Aves > Charadriiformes > Charadriidae > Charadrius > Charadrius vociferus. The sequence goes on from NW_009647680.1 coordinate 9,750,562, forward strand.
TCCCTCCTGTTTAACTGCTTAGCTCCTACAGTCTTTGTATTTTTTATTTTCCTGGAGGTAAGTTCAATATAATCTCTGCTGAGCTTTTGTAGCTTTTTGGAAGGTGGCAGGGA
>NW_009647680.1:9750695-9769809 GCF_000708025.1 Charadrius vociferus
AAGCTCACACCATTGCAGAGTCCTTCTCTTAAAAATAAGCGGGGGACAGTAAAATTTAAGTCTGTAAAAGCTTGCTGTCCTGAGCTGGCATTTTACCTGAATGAGGGACTTTGTAAGATTCAGTAAATGCTCGCCAACAACAACAGAGTCAGCCTGGAAAATGCCCCTCCATTTCTGAATCTGTAATTGCACATCCCTACCAAACCCACCACCACCTCGCCACACGAAAGGTACACAGAAGACCAGATGGTGCTAAGCAATCGTATCTCCCGCTTAACCACCGGGAAGGAGAAAGACAACAGAGAAAGAGGGAGGCAAAGGACCCAAACACCCATGTTCTTCATGGGACATCTAAAACAGTTCATTTCCCAGGGCAGAAAACTTTCCCCATCTGTAATCGCAGAATGGTCAGGGTTGGAAGGGACCTCTGGAGATCATCCAGTCCAACCCCCTGCCAGAGCAGGGGCACCTACAGCAGTCGCACAGGACGGCGGCCAAGCAGGTTTTGAATATCTCCAGAGTGGGAGCCTCCCCCACCTCTCTGGGCAGCCTGTGCCAGTGCTCTGTGCCACCCTCACAGGAAAGAAGTTCCTCCTCATGTTAACATGGAACTTCCTACGTTCAAGTTTGTGCCCGTTACCTCTTGTCCCATCACTGGGCACCACTGAAAAAAGACTGTTCCCATCCCCCTGGCACCCACCCTTTAAGTATTTATAAGCATTGATAAGATCCCCCCTCAGTCTTCTTTTCTCCAGACTAAAGAGACCCAAGTCCCTCAGCCTTTCCTCCTAAGAGAGATGCTCCAATCCCCTAACCATCCTCGTAGCCCTTTGCTGGACCCTCTCCAGCAGTTCCCTGTCCGTCTTGCCCCAGGAAGCCCAGAACTGGACACAATACTCCAGATGTGGCCTCACCAGGGCAGACTAGAGGGGGAGGATGACCTCTCTCAACCTGCTGGCCACAATCTTCTTGATGCACCCCAGAATGCCATTGGACTTCTTGGCCACCAGGGCACATTGCTGGCTCGTGGTAATGCTGCAGAAAAGAAACCAACCGAGGCAATGTTGAGCTGCAAGGGGAATAGTGTGTAAATCAGAGGCAAGGAGAGGTTTTGCTTTGCAAAGGAACCACTACATCTCACCTAGGGAACTGTATATGTGATCCATGACCTTGTCTCAGATAGTTGGCAATTACCCTGGAGGGACAGAGCTTTGGAGAATGACGCGAAGCATTCGGAAATTCCTGGGTATTGGTATAAGGGAGAGTAAAGGAAATGGGAGTTTATTTTTACTGCAAGAGGCAGTTGGGAGGCAGTGATCTAATTGCCACCTTTGGAAATTATGAAAAGGCTTGAAATTCCTCCCAGCTGTATGCTGGGAAAACACTGCAAGGTAGATGTGTGCGATGTGACCGCTAGTGTCACTTTCACTGGAAGGATAATAAACATATGGACCATATTACTGAGGAGATCTAAGCATAGCAAAAAAAAAAAAAAAGAAGCATGAACTAGATCAAGAGGGAAGAGGTGAAAAAAACCAACCATGTTGGGAGACCAGCAGTTCTCCTTTCTCCCGGGGTGGGCAGTGCAGCCTTACATAAATGTTTTGCTCAGCCTTTCAAAGGCATTTCAGAGCTTTCCTGCCAGCTTGAATTTTAAGCATGATCTGCAGCAGTGCTCCCCCCCCACTACGTGTAAGGGAAGAAAAACTCTTGCCAGTGGATGTTGTGTTTAGTGCCAGATGAAAAGAGTGGCTCTTTGCAGGCTGAGGCTGGAGCTGCCCAGAAGAAGATCTGAAGACCAGGTTAGACCCTGCTGACTCCAGCTTAGCATTGAAAATTTGGCTCGAGAGATGAAAGGGTAGCCAGCTCTTTAGATGTTTGCTTCACAGAGGAGAGCACCATCCAACACAACACACAGGATTACAGACAGCTCTCCCGGGGACCAAGCAGCCAAGAAGAGCTTATTCTGCATCAGGACACCCGGGATTTGGAGAGCAGAGGACGGACGAGCAGAAAAGTAGCTGGTGGAGAAACATCTCCCCGGGAGCCCAGATCAACAGTGGAGTCTGGCATGAAGCTCCTGGGACCCTCCACTATGCAACTCAAGAGGGATCCTCTGGGAGAAGAAGAGCTGGGACCGGTGTCATGGGATGCATGTGAAAAGCATCTCTCCAACAGTACCAGCGCCTGCTGCGGGGGGCCGAGCCCCGTGCTGCTGCCGGCTGGCTCGCCTCCAGAAACCGGTTGGCCAATTCAGAGCCTGCTAACAGCCTGCTGACATGGGAATAAGAAACTAATGAGGCCTTAACTCCCGTATAACTACAGGCCAGGGTTTGGCTCCAAGCGTAGCTTTGGAGCCTGGCCAGGCTACGCGGGAAATCACCGCCCGCGTTTGGAGGAGGGTGGTAGTGACCGCGCGGCACGGCAAGACTGCTCTTTTTAACGGCAGAGAAGTCCTCATCGCCAGCTTCAGGCGTCGGGGCATCAGCGTCACCTCCTTGAGCATCTCTTTGCTGTGCCTGCTTTAAAACTGCAAGCCCAGTACTGACATTGCATATGTTTTCTCTGCATTTCTCTCCATTTTTGTCAATTTACAGCATGGCAATGAAGTAGCAGAATTTTTTTTTGTTTTGAAAGAGGCAAAGGAAAAGCAGTTACTGTAGAAAGGCCAGCAAAGTCCCACTTTTGCACAGAAAGCAAAGAAAAAGGCCTGATTTTGCTCATGAAGTAGCGCTCGGCTTGTTCTGCTGAGTGCAAGGAAAGAGCCGGTGCGGTGTGACTGTAATCTGCTGTATCTTTGCCATCAATCACATTTTAATGAGAGTAAATTGAAATTCCAGGCACACATTAATAATGAATGGATGAATTAACTCTGAGGAACCATCTGATGATGCCTGCACTGGGCTGTGATGTATACAAGCTAGCATCACATGAGGTTACTTTTCTGGACACGTATAGGGAAAACTTTGAACTGAAACATTTGTGCCAAGGCCCAATTCTGCAAAGGAACTTATGTGCCTGTATTTCAGTTGAGCTGGAATTTTGGAAGTTGCAAAATACAGTGACTCACAAAACCCACACCTACTTTGCCCAGGCATCTCAGCATTCACAGGCACCAGAGTCATTGCCATAAACGTTCCTTCAATGCCTCAATTTCCACGAGCAAGTTTCACCAGAGACATGTTGCCCCTTAGGTCATGCTGTTCAGATTGTAGCTATTAGTATTTGCAATAGCATCCCAAAACTGGGCTTTCTTTTGCCTAAAAGAGCATGGCCAGCAGGTTGAGGGAGGTCACCCTCCCCCTCTACTCTGCCCTGGTGAGGCCACATCTGGAGTACTGTGTCCAGTTCTGGGCTTCCCGGGTCAAGAAAGACAAGGAACTACTGGAGAGAGACCAGTGGAGGGCTATGAAGACGATCAAGGGAATGGAGCATCTCTCTGATGAGGAAAGGCTGAGAGCCCCGGGGCTGTTCAGCCTGGAGAAGAGAAGACTGAGAGGGGATCTCATCAACACTTATCAATATCTAAAGGGCGGGTGGCAAGAGGATGGGGCCAGGCTCTTTTCAGTGGTGCCCAGCAACAGGACAAGGGGCAACAGGCACAAACTGGAACGCGGGAAATTCCATTTGCACATGAGGAAAAAATTCTTTACTTTGAGGGTGGCAGAGCACTGGAACTGCCCAGAGAAGTTGTGGAGTCTCCTTCTCAAAACCCACCTGGATGCGTTCCTGTGCAACTGCTGTAGGTGACCCTGCTCTGGCAGGGGGTTGGACTAGGTGATCTCCAGAGGTCCCTTCCACCCCTGACCATTCTGTGATTCTGTGATACTGTAAAATCTCAGCAAGGCCTGCTATGGCCAACATGGGGAGAGAAGTCCCAACTCAGCTGAAGAAGAGAGGCACTGTCACCTTTGCAAGATAGACAGATCGTTATAGTGTTCACTTGGGTGGCAAGAGATTTTCATTTTCAAAGCAAGCAATGCAGGAGATCTAATGTCTCCTTTCTGTTGTGAATGATGCCAGGCTCCAGGCAGTCAGAGACATCAAGAGTTTGCTGTTAGGACAAGAATCAGAAATCCCCTAAAACCCATCAGCTGCATTCCCTGAACGTGTGACCCACCACTAACATGACTTAAAGTCCCAGTTTAACAAACTTTGGCTTCTCACTCTGGAGATTCCCAACTCTTTTCCCACTGTGGCAGCCAAAATAGCGGCTGCTATAGCTGATAAAATCAGTTTGGTGGGATCTACATGTGTCACAGCACAGGATGTTTTCTCCATTTGGCTAGGAGATGCTTCTCTATGTGAGGACTTTAGAAACATCTTCCTTCGCAAAGCTCAGGACACATCTCCTGCTTGATTCGAGCGCTGGGATTTTCCAGCACAGAGTTATTCAAGAGGTCTGTTATGCAGAAAAGAAGATTACTTAAAATCTTGGAGACTGGTAGCTTTGGTCACACTTTAGTTCCTTAAGAGCCGGTTGGCCAAGGTGACCAAAAACATCTTCTACACCTGTTAACTTGAGTTCACCACTCCCTTCTCCCCAGGCCTGTTGACCGCACATCCCCGTAAACTGAGAGAAATTAATGTTATTGGTGGCTGAGGCAGGAGTTGGCTGTCATCTTTCTCATACCAGTGTTGCACCTTCATGTCTCCACCAGCCTCCCCACACCACCACAGTGCAGCTCCTCTCCTGACACAAGACCTCGCTCCATCACGACATGACTTCTTCACGCCTTGTTTGTCACTGTTTCTCACTGAGATGCTTCCCAGAGCCAAGGTCCTTCCCCATGTCCCCTCATCCCCTCCCCTCTCAGCAGGATGCTGGGCAGGAGACATCCCCACCTTGCAGATGTATTTCATACAAGCCTCCAAACTCACACATCCACCCTGTAGAGCAGCTCCAAAACCAGAGGCACCTAACACCCAATTTCTTACACCACGCTGCCAACTCTCTTCAACACCCTCCAATTTTATGGGCAAAACGCCTTATGCTGAACAGAGCGATCACCGCTGGTTCAAACACATGAGTCAGAAACAGCTCTCTTCTCTGACTCACAGCACAGCCGGAACACGAAGAAACCACACTGCTTCTCCCTCTTATTTTCCCTTTATCATAAGCTTGCCTTTTGGGTCCCTCCATTCCCATCCTAATATCCTCAATCCCTTCCTCCCCATCAGCTTTTTTTTTTTTCCCCCACCAGCCTGTCAACATGCCTCTTGAACTTATTTATAGTCTTATTTATAGCGCGGCTTCAGCCACCTCACTTGTTAACCTGTTCCATATGTTTATTCCCTTTTGTGTGAAACAGGGCTGCATGAGCTCTCCTTTATCCCTGGGGCCTTTTCTTTTCAGACGGTGGCTCCAGCTGCCCTGCCCCTCACATGAGACCTGGGTGGTTTTTTTGCTTCAATGAACAAAAGAGCAGCTCAGGAAGGGTCCAGGGTGATGAGAGAGATGTGCCAGCTCTGTGCCAACACTAACAAAGACAGATGCCCAGGAGAAAGCTGGCACATTCTCCACAAGCCACATAGCAGGTTTTGCTACTGAGAGCATCCCAATGGGGTGAAAGTGGACTAGGTTCACCTGTATCCAGAAGGATACAGACTGGAAAACAGCTCTCACTGGGGATTTATCCTTTCATTTTCCTTCACTGAGTCCCCACCACCGTTTGCAAACTCTGCTCTTAACTTTTCCCATCTGTTGGCTTGTGATCTGACCTTCTAACCCACTTTGAAGCCACCACTTATTTCTGGTGTTCCACAGCTGACCAATGCCCCCAGCACAGTTTCTCCCACCCCAGATCTCAGGGACCAGCTACCCAACAGCAGCCAGGTTTGGATGGCATTTCCTACAGCGGCCGGTGCAAGTGCCTGAACCTCCAGGTCCATCCAAGGTGAAAGATGAGCGACCTCCAGGCACCACCATCCAAATGATCAGCAGCAATTCATGCAACAAGTTGGGCCATTATCTTAAGGAAGAAATTTTTCATGCTGAGGGTGGTCAGACACTGGCCCAGGTTGCCCAGAGAGGTGGGAGATGCCCCATCCCTGGAAACATTCCAGGTCAGCTGTGGCTGCCCCATCCCTGGAGGTGTTCAAGGCCAGGTTGGACTGGGCTCTGAGCAACCTGGTCTAGTTGAAGATGTCCCTGCTTATGGCAGGGGGGTTGGGCTAGATGGCCTTTAAAGGTCCCTTCCAACTCAAACCATTCCATGATTCTGTGATTTGCCTAGATCCCCATTTCACTTAACTTGTCAACAGAGATGGTTGCTAAACCATTCATGTTTCTTCATGGTTGGGGGGTCGGTGGCTGTGTGTTAAGGGCTAATTTGTGCACAGGGCCCCATTAAAAGGCCACTGTGGAGGCACATCTGCCTTCTCACCGTGTCTGCAAGGCCAGCTGCAGCTAGGCAGAGCTCTGCTCTGCAGAGACGCCCCTGATGTGCCACAAAATGTGCGAAATAAGTTTTTTCCTGGGGGACCGTCGGTGATTGCAGCCAACAGTGCAAGCCCAAGGTGCAACATCAGAGACACAATCGGTCCATGTTCAGCATCAGGGCAGCTTTAGAGGCAAGCAAGCCAATACAGCATTGGATGTCTCCTTATTGACTTCTGCTCTTAATGCTCAGTTCTCTCCTCTCCCCAGCTAGCAGCAATAACTTATCCTGGAAAACCCCAGCCAGAGCCTGCCAGCACCTGCTTTCCTTCTTCACAGCTTTTTCCAGCCGTCTGCACTTTGGTTTTCCTCCTCCTGACTTGCAAGCAATATGTTGGTGGGACTTTTCCTCGCACCTCCTTAACGTTTGCATTCCTCGTGCCCGAAAGCCACCCTGTTGTAAACCCCAAGCATCTCGCAACCGGCCTCTCCTCCACTAACTGCTCCAGCAGCTGCTCTCTCTTTTTTTTATCCCTTCAATTTGTTCCCTTCAATGCACAACTGTGAAACATCCTGCGCTTTTCCAGCCTCGTAGCATCCCTTCCCCACCGATTTCAGAGGTCCTCAGAGTAGGCTGTGAGCAGCACCCTGTTTGCCTTCTCTCACTTGCCAAAGAGAAAGGTTCTCGATAGCGAATGCCATAATCATGGTGTTCCTTACGCAAAGTGAACCAACAAACAAGTCCCCCTGAAAAAAAAAAAAAAAAAAAAAGATAAAAGCCTTTTTTGCCCACCAGAAAGCATCAAAACAGGCACATGTTCCCTCTGCTTTCTTCTTTGCCCCTTTTTCAGGTCAGCTTTAGACAGGAAAAAACCTCAGGCTGACAGCGATATCTCTAAGGCAATTCAAGAGTCTCCCCTGGGAAGCAGCAGGAGTCTCATTATTTTATATTCTCCCAGACAGAATACTAAATTTGGGGAAAAGCCTGCCCCGGCCTTAGCAATAAGAAAGGAAACTTCCCAAATTGCTCTCCAGAGCCCTCGGATTCCTGTTTCATTACCTTGGTGCGAGCAGTCCCAGGCGTCTTCTCTAATCCCTGTTGATCTACAGGGGCAAGGCTCGGCACATCTCTGGCCAAAAGGCTCGTTCAATATTATGAGCAAGCCTTAATATGAGCATGGGGAAGGGAAAATACGCACTCTGCAAATTCAGTTCACCTTTTCTGTTGTAAAACACGCTGGATTTTAATAATTTCTATTTACCAGGAACCTCAGATTAGCTTTAAAGCATTTAGCAGTAATTTATTTTCTTCTTCCCCCCTCCCCTCCCGTGAAACAACAAAAAAACCCACAACCCTGCAGGCTTTAAGTCAGAGAGTAGACAAGATTGCAAGGTCTCATTTTTCTGGAAAACCGCTGTGCCGGCAAGGCTAGAAAGAGATCGTTCAGATACAAAGGCAGGGGGAATCAGATCCAAATATATCTGCAGATAAATATTTTACGCTCTTTCCGAATAGCTGGGTGGGATCAGCCGAGCACCGGAGAGCCCTGCGCTGTGCGAGGCTGCCACCTCCTGGGGTGGGCAGCCCTGATGCCACAGCATCCACCAGAGATCGGCTTGGATTTGACATTTTAACCCCAGAAACAATCATCTCACAGGGAGGGTGAACTGACGCCTCCATCTCCAGCTTTTACCAAGAGTGGAGAGGTTTTCTAAGAAGTGGGTGCGGAGTTTAAACGTGCAGGTGGGGAGTGGAGAGGGTGGATGTGCCCGTTAGGACTTGAAGGAGAGATGTGGGGAACTGGGGTATGCTGCACTTCACCAGGAAAGCCACACGTTTCCCCATGTATTGCAGCTGCTGCTCTTTTATTGCTACTCTATTTCCCCCCCTTACGGCTCCTCCAGACCATTTTCAGTGACGTCTGCTTTGTCCCTTCCACCAGAGTCTCCTGATGGCACCACAGAGGTGGATATTGAGAGTATGGCAGATTTTGCTGGGTGAGCAATCGTCTATGGGAGGGAAGATATGAGAGGTGATGCCTCGTTACCCGCCATGACTACGTAGCTCATGGTGTCCTCTGGGCGCCTTAGCTCCATCTATGTGGGTCAGAACATCTCTGTGCAGTCGGAGGAGGTTGGCTTCAGCCATTGCTCACAGGGATGGGACCATTCTGGGGCCTCTTGCCATAGTCTTGTGCAATGGGCAAGCTTTAGGTCTGGGGATGGTGATGTTACCCTTGGCAGGGGGCTGATCCGTTTTAGGAGCACAGGGACACCAGTTTAGTGCAGGAGCAGAGTCCCCCTGCTCTGCACACGGACAAATATTAAAGAGTGAAGATCTTCCCTTCACCTTGGGAGTGGAAGATACCCAAGTTCAAGAGCAGAAGAGGAAGATTTGGTCAACTAGGCCCCCCTCCTGTATGTCACAGGCACATCGCCTTTCCACACGTCGCCTGTATTAAATTGGCTGACTTTAATTAGAGCAAAGGATTTAGTCCTGCAGCATGCTACAGATGGAGGACAGGCTAGATGAAGGTGCTGAAAGCCTGTGTTAGCAGGTCAAAAGCAACCAGATCCCTTTCTGCAAAGGACAGAAAAGCTCACAGGCCCCAAATGTCCTAATAAAGTGGGGAAATGTCTGACTTGCTGACATTTGTAGGCTGTTGGCTGCTGCCAGACTCTCTTGCACAGGCACAACCTGAATGGGACGCTGCAAGGAGCCGGCCTGGAAGCCGTAGCATGAAATGCCCCCCACATCCTGCAAATAAGTTTCTGCCTTCTTCCAAGGAGCTTTACTTACCAGGAGCAGACCCCTATAATCACTCTGAGACTGCTAGCAGCTCTCTGGGTTTCAGAGAGAAGAATTAAAAACAAATCAGAGGTAATGAGCTCTTAAATTGCTTCTGAATCCACTGTGTGGCTGAGAGTTTTGGTGGATTTGGATAATCAAATCAAGCAGGGCCCAGGGCATGCAGAAGGGTGATACGGAGTTTAAGAATATTTTCAAGCTTCCCATTAAATATTAGATGTGATGCAACTGCCCCTTCTCATTGAAAACAGTAGTAAGAAACTCACTCAAAGCCAAAGACAAGAACCAGGCTCAGCCTGAGAAACGCTGTTTCCCTCCATACGAACTGCGCCAGCGCAGCATTAATTGACTTCTGTTATTAGTTACTTCTATTCTTCTAGAATAGTTATATATAGTTGTTCTTCTATTATTAGTTACTCCAGACCTAAACGGTTGCAGGCATCTGCAGAAAGAGCGACAAGGCCATGGGAACTAAGGGGCTCTTCAGTTCTCTCCATCCTTTTCTGCATAGTAGTCCTGTGTTGGTTGTCAAGGCTCATGAGAATGAACTATAGGACTTGGGACAGATTTTCAGAGGGGGGAATATGCTCCACACTCTCATACTGTGGATGGGGCACCCAGGGACGGGGCTGTATTTGGCTGTTCAGATGCCCATCAGCGTGGACACCCTGCACCAAAACCACTCAAGTTCAGTTCTGAATGTCAAAGGACGAGGCGGTGGGGCATGTCCTGCTTGTTAGCAGATGGCTAAAGCTTATCTGTTTAAATTCATTTACTAATCAAAATCAACAGTTTATGTGTTTTGGAAGGTGAAAACAGCAAAAATCAGTATTTAGAAGCGGGACAGGATGAACCTTAAGCCACTTAGCACAAACTTGTTTGCAATGTACCGCTAATCCCCTCCTATCCTGTCTTCATTAACCTCATGTACACTGTACCTGTGCAACTGATAACACAGCGGTGTTTGGGAAGCAGATCTCAGACAGCCCCCTCTTCCCCACTGAGGGAGCCCATCCAACAATGTTTTAAAGCAGGTTTTGTATCTCATTGGAATTTTTTTTGCCCTAAACTTTTAGGGAAATAAAGCAAGCCACCCCCCTGGGATACACAGTCTTTGCCAATGTCTCCAGCGGTCACCTCCGTGCAGCAGCTGGAACGTCCTGCTCTTGGACAAGCCTTATCCTCATGCACAGCGGTCACCCTCATCAGCTTTCCCAGGTCATCCTTGACATCACCTCTGGATGGACACTTCCACGAGTGGATTTACACTCCTGAAAAAGGTGTCATGACCAGAGGAGCCAGGACAGGGCTGGGAGCAGGGAGAGGATACCTCATGTCTTTAGGCTTCAGAGGGAGGTGCCCCAACCCTGTCAGTGTTTAAGAGGCATTTGGAGAATGCCCTTAATAACATGCTTCAAGTTTTGGTCAGCCCTGAAGTGGTCAGGCAGTTGGATGAGATGGTTATTCTAGGTCCCTTCCAATTGAAATATTCTATTCTGTTCTACTCTATTCTATTCTCTTCTGCTCTATTCTGTATTCTATTGTACTGTACTGTATTCTATTCTGTTCTACTCTATTCTCTTCTGCTCTATTCTATGTCACCCAAGGGTGCCTGGGGAATACAGCTGTGCCCATAAACACCTTTTGAAGCTCAAGGCAACCTTGAACCTAAACCTGCCACATAGCCGTCCAGCTCAGACATACGTATCCGTGCAGGATCAGACCTGTGGGCGAGCCCCGGGGTAAGTAAAGGGGAACAGTGAGCCCACACCATTCCTTGCTTTGCTGGTCCCATTTGCGCAGCTGGGATGGGAACAAACATACCCCTAAGAATTTCTCATATGAAAAGGAAGACTTCAGTATCGCTTCACATTCCGATCAGTCTCCCATTTCTGTTAACAAAAACGATTGCAATTTTCAGGCTTTCTTTTAATGTAGGATCAGTAACAACCATAAAATCACGTTTCTTCCTTCGCATGGAAAACAATTTGGGCAAACCCCACCTGATTCAAGCCCCTCCAACCCGCCCGGTCAAGCAATCAGAACTGATTCAAAATATCTTGTTCCAACAAAGAAGAGCAACAGGATTTGGTCATCAGACTACTTGTCTCCTAGGGGTACCTGGAAGCCCTGTTGGGCCAAATGCTGCACCAGACCCTGCTCCAGACAGCTGTGATACAATTCCTGCTGCTGCCTGTTAGGTTTGGATCACCATCCCAAGGAAAATGCGTATGAGGCTGCCTCAGCAATGCCAGAGCAAAGAAAAGCAGATTACCTCCAGGACTTTATCTTCCTACTTCCTATTTTCCTCTTTTAAAACTAATCTTCCCACTCACTGGAAGCAGGGCACCAGGGCTTTATGCTCCCCGCAGTCTGGGCAAGGATTTTCTGCCTCCAGTCCTCTGGCAGAAGTATGGCACTTTCCCTGTGTGGGGCAGGATTAATATAAAGCTGTTAACTTAAGTAGCAACATATGTCTGCATCCTTTTTTTTCCCACTGCCATTTAATCTCTCTTATCCACTGACCATGCAAGCCTCCCGTAATCACTGCAGAGTAATTATGTGATTATTCCAGCCCTCTAAATTACAGCTGCAGCTTGGACCCTAGCAATTGCAGGTGACACAGCCAGGCTGACTTTCTCAACTGTTAGTTAATTACAATTAGACAGAAGAAAAAAAAAACAAAAAAAAAACCCAAAAAAACCCCACACAATAATAATAATAAAACAACCTGCCAGAAAATGCAACGTCTGCTGAGAATTTTCACCCCAATCTTTCTCATCACAAGGAAGAGATTAGAGTGGGAGCCATTAATAAGATGGCAATTTATGTTAATTTATCAGCACCTAAGCCCAAGAGTCTTAATAAAACTAGCTAAAAGGAAATTTATGATAAACAAAGGCAATTATGTTGTTGCCGTTATAACAGTGGCCTTTCAAATCCGGTTGTGCTGGGTATTATTGTCTAACTGCCTTGGGCAGGGAGGAGGAGGATGGGGTGTGCAGCAGGAGGTCTTGCAGAAGGTTGAGGACAACATCAGATGGAGTCTGCAGGTCCTTGTCAGCCCCTCTCCTGCAACGCCTGCACACCCTGCAAACCACAAGATTTGAAAAATGATGAAATCTGTAGAAATTAGGCTTTCACAAGGGAGGGGATGAGCTGTAAGAAGACCAATTTGCAGTCCCCCTCCTTGCCTTTATGACCCTTTCCTGAGTGTGGTTTTCCTCCAGTGTCAGAGTCTTTCTGATGCCATCGAGCTTGGGCTGAGATCTCCCATCAAGGTAGGGAGGGGAACAAAGATCTCAAGCCAAGAGGAGGTACAGAGGTAGGTGAACATCCCACAAAAGTCACAGGCCCTTTTTTTTTCCTTTTTGCCTTTTTTCATAGCATTTGGAATTTCTGATGAGAATTCCCAAAGTGTAAGTAAGTGGCATCACAACTGGTGAAAAAAAATGGTAAAACGTTAAGACATCTGCAGGGTTTTTTTGATTGTTTCACTGACTGTGACTGGAGCAAGAAACATCCACGAACATTCTTTCTGAATCTGGCAAGTTTCAGCCAACTGTGTGGCAGACTGAAATGCCCCGAGGTCCCCTTCCTCGGCACGCTGACATCCCCAGCCTGGGGAAGAGGAGTAGGGCAGAAAGCTGGAAAGGGCAGGAATGAAAATGAAAGGGAAGGGAAGAGATCTTCCCCAAGGAGCCCATTAGGAGGCTAGAGCTGAGCTCCATCAGAAGTGGAGAGGATGAGATTTTAATCCCATGATGATCTAAAATCCACTGAAATCAGCAGAGAAACCCCCGAGGACCCCAGGTGACATCTTGGCTTTGATGCAGAACCACACACTCCCCTGCCTGGGTTAAGGTGGGCCCAAAATGGATGTAAATCCTCCATATGGATGTAAATCCTCATCACCTGGATGATTTGATCCAGCACTTCTCTCTGGTCTCTGCTTTCTTCTTTTCCATTCAAGTTCATCGCCCTGTGCCGCAGTATCACTGAACACAGGTCCTCCATCACCCTTAAATTTATCTACCTGGCACATCGTGCTGTCCAGTCGCTATTGGGTTCTTTAAGGGCTCACAAAGGGGCAATGAACGGAAGCGTGGCCCAATCTGTAACTGTAATTGATGTCATCAGCAAATTCAGAGTCACGTTTGGGACTGAAACACTGTAAGAGGCCATTTTAAGAAAGAAATGGTGTTGGGTCAAATGGTTTATAGTGGTAACAAGCAGAGCCCTGCAGAAGAGCAAACATGTCTTTATGTACAAATACCCATGGGTCGCTTAGATTTTCCCCACAGTGACTCGAAGAGACAATGTTATGGTTCTACAATGTGACATCACAGGGCAATAAAAATAAAAGGAAAGGGAGAAAAAAATTCCGGTGATGAATTGCAAAATAAACTGGCTTTCCAGCAACCCAATAAAGGGAGAAGAATATCCTCCATTTCCAGAGGGAAGATGGAGAACAGCAAAGATGCACTTTACAACCCATTCTGCTGGTAGAGACGAGGGTCTGCTGACATTAATTTTACCCATTCCCTTCACTTCCCTCAAAAGAAAATCGAGCAAACCACTATGATTTAAGAAATGATAGCCCAACAGACTTTCACTGCAGGCAACCTTCATCAAACATTAGCCTCTTGGCTGCACTGCAGAGCAGTCAGTTTTCAGTCTGTTTTAGAAGATCCTTATTTTATCCCTTGCTGTTTATGATCAGAATATTTCATCTATTTTCACAAAAAAAAAAAAAACCCAAAAAAACCCAAAAAACTTCTGCCAAACATTATTCAAGTGAAAATAGAAGAAGTTTCCCAGTAATATTTGGGAAATACTCTTTAAAGTTCAGAAGGACTTTGCTATCGGCACCATGTTTTAAAAAGAGATTAGAATTGATTTTGCTAAACCACACTTCAAAAAAATAAGAGAGGAAAAGCTTCAGCTGTTCTTTTAATCCGGCTTTGTTTGCTCTGTACTAATTTGTAAAGTGTTTATGTCTGAATTCATGTTAAGGACAAGCAACCACGGCAGTTAATAATTTAATGTATGTACCACGTTTGGGCTATAGAGCTCAAGGACCTGAGGAAACGGAGGAACACCAAAGTCATCCAACCGGCCAAAGATAACATGACTCGCTGGTGCAAATGGGAATGAAAGGCACATCTACTGGTTTGCCAAGACGTCTGTGAGCTATTGGCAGTGTCTCCACGGGAGGTTACAGCCAAAGGAGAGTGCTACTGATTCACGAGACGACCAAGTGGTTCAGAAATGCTCCTGGCCTTACAGTAGGATGAGAAGGAAGCACAGAAACATGAAACACCTCTAAGGATTTACCTATACTAAAGAATTACGCATTCCCAGGACAGTCTCCAAGCCCTGTTTGTACTTACAGTCTGGGAGGATGCCATGTCCCTTTTATACCTGTGACACAGCAGTGGGATCGTACATACAAGCTGTGGGTAACCCAGCTTCTGCTCTGCCTCAGTCCGAATTTGAGTGCCTCGATGGCTTTTCTAGACACCTAACTTTTGGATGTTTTGTAGTGGAGCTAATCTCACCTGTCCCGACTTCACCTGGTGAAGAATGACTAGAAATGAACACAGGAAGCCAGGAGTTAGCAAGAATTCAGAATCACCTCGAGATGGATGACCTGGTTGTGGTCTCTGCTGTAAAGACAATGATACGCAAAAGAGAAATGTGTGCTGAAGGAAAGCCCTGGCTCTGGGCTCCTTCTCCCCCAGGCAGCTCCCTCGGTACAGGGCTACAGCCTGACCCACAGCTTTGGTCAGGCCAGATGACATGATGTCCCCACACCTGGGGGTCTGAGACTACTAACCTTGGGACAATGGACAATGACAGCCATGAATCCAAATGCAAAACCCTCTGGAAGAGGAACCAAATGTCTCTCTCTTTCTGGAGAGGCGCCCTAACCACCACATGGTGGAAGTGGGGATCCTCCACTCCTCCAGCTCTGCAAAGTGTGGAGGAAAACAGCAGAAGCCAAATAGTCAAGGTCCACACCTTTGCTCAACCTCAGCTCATGCTCACTACTGCTGGGGATCTTTAGGCCAGGTGTTAGGGGAGGTTAATTAGCAAAAAAATCATAGAATGGTTTAGGTTGGAAGGCATCTTGAAGATCATCCAGTTCCAACCCCCTGCCACGGGCAGCGACACCTCCCACCAGACCAGGTTCCTCCAAGCCCCATCCAGCCTGGCCTTGAACATCTCCAGGGATGGGGCAGCCACAGCTGCTCTGGGCAAATAAGTCTGTGACGAACATGGCCACCCACAAAAAGAGAAGCAACTAAGCAGGAAAGTAGGAGGATCTCAATTTTGCATCCCATTGCCCGCAAGGCAGTTATGCCCTTCAGTAAACATAGCCTGTGGTATTTTAAGAACCTCCAAAAAGCAATGCCTCCACCTAAGTGATTTGTTTAATTGGGCCCAAACGCTGCCAGCCCTTGTCCTAAGGGCAGGTCCAAGGGTGCTGCTAGGGGCTCCATTATCTTTTCATGCTCAGCTCAGGCTGTTCTGTTTAAAAGATTAATGAGACATATATTCTCAATCAAGAAGCTATTTCAGAAGCTCTTACTTCCAATCAGTTGTACAGTTCAGTTAGTAGCATCATCTGCCCTCATTTCAATTGGGAGTTTTAGCAAAATGATTTATGGATATTTATTTCCCAGAGTAGCATTTGCACATTGATGGGCTGCATATTGATGCTGCCAAAGCCGGATAATCAATGCACATCTAATGGCGCATGGAGTGTGCTAAACAGCCCGACAGTAACTCAGGGTGGGAAGGTGCATAGATGAGGATACCTGGGCTCCTTCCTTGAGTGATGTGTGTATTTTTGCAGTTGAAGAGCACATGCACTTTGCCAAGAGGTGAATAACAAGGAGGCAAATAACATCTGAGCATCCTACCACCTACAGCTGTGGGTAAGTGAAGATCCACAGATGGTGGATCTCAAGACAGGCTGAGCTCACCCAGCTGGGCTGAAGAGGACTTTACCCACTTAACAAGGTATTACCCTATGTCAAGAATTCATTATCTGTGTTTTGTGGGTCTGATCTTGTCCATACTGGTGCTCCTTCCCCCCGGTTATGTCTGGCTGCAACACAAATCCTGGGAAAATTTTGTCACCGTGCAGCTCAACATCAAGCCATGGCAGCAAGATGTTTGAGGGGACACCACCAGAGCAGCATATTTCTGTCCTCTGATTGTAAAGGTAATCTAAAACAACCAATAACACTTCCACTCAAAACACCAAAAGATGGGATTACATGACTTGCAGCCAGAAGACAGGAAGCCAGAGGCCATGTCCTGTTCTGTTACCAGCCTGAGATGCTCAAAGGGAAAGTTTGAGGCAGTAGTTTTGATGGAGCAAGAACCAAGTCACTGACTAAGGGTCCTATCAGGAACGCAGCCTGATGCTGAACTTGCAGTAGAAAAGTCAAGATATAGTTAAAACATTTACCTGACTCCAGAAGCCTCCCAGCTGCTTTCTGGGCATCTCTGGTCAGTATCACCTTGTTTCTTGTCCTGGAAATAGTCAATATTCTCATAACAAAACTCCCCGTTTTTCAGTGGCAAATTAGCTCACATTGCAATTTGTATTACAGCACTTAGAAAATAAAAAATACATTCAGCTCCACTTTAACTGTTTTAACAGCACTCAGTAAGTCTCTCAGGAGCTCCCAGAAGCACTGTGTGTTCTGGCTGCTCTTCTAAGAGGCCCATCCATCTCTGTCCCACTGCTTATTCCTTTGCAGCTTTGCAACGTTCTCATTTTTTCCTTTACTTTTAGGGCTATTTCTGCAGGTTTCATAACCCTATTCCTCTTACTCAGAATAGCTTACAAGTACACTCTGATTCCTCCACAAATCTTTCTTGGGAGTTTGTATCTCCCTAACCCTCTACAACCATCTGAGCCTCTGCAGTACCAATGTGTACCCCAACTGCAGCATCTTGAAGCCCTGGGTTCTTCTCACCTGATTTTGGGGACCACAGTGCAGACAACTACCTTTGCTGATGTCCTCCACCAGGATTTCTGCACGGTTTTGGACAGAGAAGAACTCAAATCCATGAGTAACAACAAATTGATTGAAGTCTTGTCCACTAAACCATCAGGTTGTTACTGTTTGTGTTTACTGATGAGGTCCTATTCTGGCGGACATCAGACTAACATGAGTGATGATGGTTTTGGTGTTACATTTCCACTAAAGCAATCCTAGGACAGAGTGAATAAGCCAAAACTAAAGTAGCCACTGTTTTATCATGCAGATGTGGACCATGGCTTTTCCAAGTCCTGATTTATCAGTGCAAGTTCATGTCTGCACTGCAGTTTTCAGCAGATTTCACAATTTTCTCTACACCCGCTTTGCATTTTGAGGCATGAAGAGTTCATTTTAGACTCTCCTGAGGGACAAGAGGCCTTGTGGTGGGATCTAGGTAGATCGGAGCACTGGGCTACGATTAATGGGATGAAGTTTAATGAGTCCAAATGCTGGATTCTGCGCCTAGGACATAGTAGCGCCAGGCATGAGTATGAACTGGGAGAGGGGTGGCTGTAGAGCATCCCTGCAGAAGGAGACCTGGGGCTCCACAGGCGTCAGCAGCGTGCCCCGGCACCAAGAGGGCAACCCGCATCCTGGGGGGCATCAAACACAGCACAGCCACCGGCCAAGAGAGGGCATTGTCCCGCTGTATTCAGCGTTGGCGTCGCCTCACCTGGAGTGCTGTGTGTGGGTCTGGGCCCCACCACTTGAGAAGGATGGGAAGGTCCTTGAGAGGAGGGCAACCCAGCTGGAGACAGGGCTGGAAGGAATGTCCTGTGCAGAGTGGGTAAGGACTTTGGGCTTGTCTGGTTTGGAGAGAAGGAGGCTGAGGGGCGCCCTCATTGCTCCTACAGCTCCCTGAGGAGGGGACATGCGAGAGGAGGTGCTGAGCTCTTCTCCCTGGGACCCAGTGACAGGACGTGTGGGAATGGTTCAAAGATGCACGAGGGGAGGTTCAGACTGGTCATGAGGAAGTATTTCTTTACCGAGAGGGTGGTCAAACACTGGAAGGGGTTTCCTAGAGAGGTGGTGGATGCCCCAAGCCTCCCAGTGTTTAAGAGGCATTTGGACAATGCCTTTAACAACATGCTTTAACTTTTGTTCAGCCCTAAAGTAGTCAGGCAGTTGGACTAGATGGTTGTTGTTGGTCCCTTCAAGCTGAAAAAGTGTCGTGTCGTGTCGTGTCGTGTCGTGTCGTCTCTCCTCTCCTCTCCTCTCCTCTCCTCTCCTCTCCTCTCCTCTCCTCTCTCCTGACTTTTCTAGGTACATCCACTTAGCCTTCCTGTATTTTTCTGAAGCAATTCAAAGAATACAGAACCTCTGGAACCAATGTGGTTACCTTCAGATAAATTGCCATGAATTGCCACAAGGCTTCAGTCGGAACTGGAAATATCAGTCAGGTGTGTGATTCCCTGGCCAGTGCACAATCACAACAAGGAGGCTGAGGGGCGCCCTCATTGCTCCTACAGCTCCCTGAGGAGGGGACATGGAGAGGAGGTGCTGAGCTCTTCTCCCTGGGACCCAGTGACAGGACGTGTGGGAATGGTTCAAAGATGCACGAGGGGAGGTTCAGACTGGTCATGAGGAAGTATTTCTTTACCGAGAGGGTGGTCAAACACTGGAAGGGGTTTCCTAGAGAGGTGGTGGTTGCCCAAAGCCTGCCAGTGTTTAAGAGGCATTTGGACAATGCCTTTAACAACATGCTTTAACTTTTGTTCAGCCCTAAAGTAGTCAGGCAGTTGGACTAGATGGTTGTTGTTGGTCCCTTCAAGCTGAAAAAGTGTCGTGTCGTGTCGTGTCGTGTCGTGTCGTCTCTCCTCTCCTCTCCTCTCCTCTCCACTCCTCTCCCCCCTCCCTAAGTAC
>NW_009647680.1:9770001-9776319 GCF_000708025.1 Charadrius vociferus
TGTCGAGTGTCGTGTCGTGTCGTGTCGTGTCGTCTCGTCTCTCCTCTCCTCTCCTCTCCTCTCCTCTCCTCTCCTCTCCTCTCCTCTCTCCTGACTTTTCTAGGTACATCCACTTAGCCTTCCTGTATTTTTCTGAAGCAATTCAAAGAATACAGAACCTCTGGAACCAATGTGGTTACCTTCAGATAAATTGCCATGAATTGCCACAAGGCTTCAGTCGGAACTGGAAATATCAGTCAGGTGTGTGATTCCCTGGCCAGTGCACAATCACAACCCTGATGGCTTCCAGCGATGTCTCACCCTCTGCTGCAGCTTCTGTGAATATATCCCATGTTGGTTTTGAAACTGGATAAGTATATTTGATCAAACGTGTGTGTATGATACTGTTCCCTGTATCAGTTTCAAGTACATCAAACGCTCTCAGGAGTATATCTACTATCAATAGATGTTTTCTTGGTTTATTCTCTACTTCAAATTCTACAACTGACATTGGAACTCCTCTGTATTATGGGAGAGATAACAGCCAGTCCCTTTGGTGCTGTGCATATATGGTATCCAGAGTCAGGTTTTTGCCACAGCCCGTCACCTGTGAATTAACACATAAAATGCCTCATCTGAAGCCCCAGCACCAGACACACTTGCACAGTGACATTCCAGTCCAGTAAGTCCAAATAAAGAAGAATTTTTCACCAAATCCCAATGTTCACATAAGGAACGCCTTATCAGGGCAGACCAAAGGTGAAGCTGGACCATACCCTCTTGAAATCCAAACTTTTTACACCGGCAGTGTTTTGTGGCAAGCACTTCAGCGCTTCAACTTCTTGCTGGGTGAAGAAATAAATCCTTACACGTGTGGGGAACCTGGCTCGTTGTGATTTCATTTTAAATGGTGAAATATTCCCATTATTCCAGTGTAACGTTTTTTGCATTGGAAACCGCAATTAGCTATTGCCTATTTAGCTTCTCCTTGTCACTTGTGATTTTATAGACTCATGTCTCCTTCTCACTTGTTCATACAGAAACCATGCCGTATCTTTCATTACCCTCACTGCTCTTCTCTCTGCCTTTTCCACTTCTATTAAATCGGGTTTGAGGCGAGGGAAGCAGAAATGCACATGGCATTTCAGAGGGTTTTGCACAACAGCACGGTGATATCTTCTGGTTTGATCTGTATTGTTTTCCTAACAGTTCCTAAGATTCAATTTGCCCTTTTTTTTTTTTTTATGACAGCTCTTGTGCATCGAGACGGTGCTTTCTCTAGCAATTTTTATTATCATTTCAGCCCTGAGAGGTGACAGTCAGATCAGAGCCTCTCACTGTATATGTACAACTAGGATGGGTTTTTCAGAGCACATCACTTTATAATCTCACATTTTTTGGCAACAATATTGTACCACGCAAGCTGGAGAGACCTCCTGGAGACACACGAGACACAGTGCAAGAGGAGCTACAAACACATCTCTGCTTTCCAGCCAAAGAGATATGTAATGAGATGTTGCGATATGAAAACCCTTTCCTGGTAACAGGGATGTTCAAGTGGATCTGCCACCACTGGGATCCGGGGGGAGAGGCTGGTACTCCTCAGCAGTCCCATGTTTTAACTTTGGGAAATCCTGTAGCATGAGGTTACGCTCTGAAAGGTCAAGTCTTAGCAGCTGCAGAGGGCGATCTACCCATGAATGTCATCCCGTCTCTAGTTTGTGTCTTAGAATCATAGAATCATAGAATGGTTTAGGCTGGAAAGGTCCTTGAAGATCATCGAGTTCCAACCCCCCTGCCATAGACAGGGACATCTCCCACTAGACCAGGTTGCCCAAGGCCACGTCCAGCCTGGCCTTCAACACCTCCAGGGATGGGGCCTCAACAACCTCTCTGGGCAACCTGTTCCAGTGCCTTACAACCCTCAAAGTGAAAAACTTCTTCCTAATGTTTAATCTAAACCCGCCCTCTTCCAGTTTATATCCATTCCCCCTCGTCCTGTCACTACATGCCCTCGTAAAAAGTCCTTCCCCTCCCTGTTGTCTTCTGCAACAAGTGCCTATAGAAATGGGGACCAAGCCTTTTCTATGATCCCACTTTCCCCATTTGCTCCTTTTGCAGCTCACTGCTGTTTGTACTTCAGTCCTTTCTCAAATGCCCCTTTTTCTCCTTGCCATAGCCTACGCTTAGCTCCTGACGCTTTCCATCACCCTGCGGCAAATCCCTGCTCAGTTTTTTCGCCCATGATTGCAGCAGGAAGTTTGAACAAAAAATTAAATTCCAAATATCCATTCATTTATTTTTTAAACATTCCGTTGAAATTTCAAATAAATAAATCTGCAGTGATGCTTACCTTATTGAAACCGATCTTTATTAATATCTTTTATAATAAACAATATATCCTGTATCATTATATATCACATAAAAATTTTGATGGAGCTATTCAATTCAATTCTTCACTTCCCAATAATGACAAATACAGCCAACAAATACAACAGGGCTGCATACTAAAGTGCTTGTATAGTTTTTATCTTTATAAACACTGATAAAATAGGTAAGGAAATTACAAACTTGAAAATAAAAAGCATCAATGTTGTTGACTTGCAAAAAAAAGAAAGGTTACATCCCTTCATATTATCATGCAAATGGAGAAGAAAATCTTCATCGTTCAGGAGGAAGGCTTGGGAAAAAGGCCATTGTTATATATATTCAGTATAATTCAGTATAACAAAGCACTGTGAAGTACCAGTAGTAAAGACTAAAATCTGTGGAAATCATTACTATTAATATTATAAATTTTGATATACAGTGACATCATTGGGAATATTTATTAGTAAAAGGTAGAAGTGTAGTAGCAGTAATATCATAATAGTTACTCTAAAAATTTCCAGGTTTTATTCTGCAGGTTATATTTCACATAAAGTGTTCTTTCAGCATTTCCACAAATTTTCAAGTTTTCTACATTTTCTCCAGAAGGAAAAAAAAAAAAAAAAAAAGGAAGGCAGAGGAGAAACTGCAGAAGTCAGTCTTTCTACAGGTTTTTCCATCTCTACTGGCAACACAGAGCAGCGCTGGGACACCAGTCCAGACTACTTTGCTTGTTCAGTCCCAGCTTTCCAAGGACAATCCAACCCATAAAAGTCTTGCTGCTCTTATGCCTAGAACGCCCACGTGGCGTTGCCCACCCCAAGTTTGCCTTGGTTTTAACCACAGATGGACTAGCTCTGCTGTGTAGGGTACGTCTGTTTAGGAAACGTCAGCCATAAGGAATATGATTTCCCTCATGCAATTTTAACCATCAAAAAATCAGACAGGTGGTCATAATTAGCTACTTGGGCAACTTCCACAGCGAGCAGAGAAGAATCGTTTAGAGGGAGGGATTGGTCCAGTCTCAAATATCCACAGAGCTCTCTTCTGCCAAGCTAGATCATGAGTATTCCGGTGAACCAGTTGAAGGATCTCATTTAGCTTCCAGCGGCACAACACAGAGATAGCCTTTGAGCGCAGAAACAAATCCAGAACAGCCAAAGTGTGCAGTGTTTCAATACGAGCTAGGCAATGCTGTGCAATAGCATCTGTGGGTTGGCACTGGTTTCTCACTGCCCCGTGATGGTCTGTTGAGAGAGGATGCGTGCGCTGTAGATAGGTCTCAGGCTGCCTTCACACAGACCATCCAGCAACCCGTAGCCAGAAAGGACATGCTGACCCAAAATGGTGGCCAGCAGATGAGGCACTCCCTAATACTGTGCAAAAAAAAAATACTCATATCTTCAAGCAGCTTCCTTAATGTAACCAAAAGATAATCAAAGCAGTTTTACTTTTACAGCGCAGTTCATTTATCATCTTGAGCCAACTGCACAAAGTTTCATGGCACAGTCTGTGAATTCAAACTTATTTGAAGTAATTCCTCAGAATAATTTACCAAGTCAACTGATTTTTGACTGTATATCCTTTAGACCTCCATTATTTTTTTATTAACACATCTTAAATTAAATATATAATTAATTTCAGATAAAACCATGGGTCTTTGTAACTGGTTTATTGCGAAACAAATTAAAACGTCATACATCCTTAGACTGTTTTAAAAAAGGACCTGAAAAGCTTTTAGTTATCTTTATGCTTTCTTAAAACCCATTGAGGAAGTATTCCCTCCGCTCACCAAGGTGTAACGTCATTACTTGATGTTCTCCTACCAAAATTAAGTGTCTTTCAGGAAAATATGCTTTATTCAACACCAGGCTTTGGGCTCAAAAGAGGAGTAACGGGGTGGAATTCATCAGTCTGTTATACATCCAGACACATCTAACAGTCCTTTTGGCCTTAAAATCTACAAATGTAAAATTACCCTTTCTCTTTCCCCTCCCTTCTCCAAATCAGTAGTTAAAAGATGGCAATCCGCACAAGTTAAATCTTGTACTTTAATTACTAGTCTTATGTTTACATAGGAACCAAGTAGTTCAAAGTTGAACGTGTAGTAATTAAAGTATTTCCAGATGTGTTCAGTGATCCTACTCTGTTTTTACAGCCTCCAGTTGTCATATATTTTCCTTCAGCAGCTGTATTAGACACGAAAGTTAACAATTTTATTTTAAATTGTGTTCTTTGAGTAAAAAATACTCCCGGATGTGAGGGCTGGTGTGACCAGTATCTTGATAATGAAAGCTCTGATCCAGCAAAACACTTCAAGATGTTCCAAACTTTCAATATTTGAATCACTGCCTATTGACTGGAATCTCTAAAAACCCAACAAACAGGGCAGATAATTCCACCGATAATGTGAGCCACATTGTGGAATTAAAAATGGAGGGAAAAAAAAAAACCTTTTCCGCTAAAATCTGGTAAAGAAAAAGTGCTATTTTTTTTTTTTTAAATTGTGCCGGTTTTCTCTTTTTTAGTTAACAGCCTATATAGTACGATTATTTATCATGCTTGTGTTTTACACCACTAAGTGAATAACAACCGTTGACTTCCAAACTTACTTTGCAGATGAGACAGAAGTAACAGCATTATCAGCACACCAGTAAAATGTTCTCAGCACCAGAAAAAAAGTGCAAAATGAAAATCTAATCTCCACCCTGGCAATGCCTGAGTGCTCCTGCCCATCCCAGCAGGGAAATTACCAATTGAGCAAGCGGCAAAGATGATAGAAGAGGCATCTCATGCAGAGAGATGCGCTGTAAGCAAGGGAGCACAGCTGTAAAATCATTAGGATGAATAAATTTGTGTACGGCACAAAAAAAAAAAAAAAGTACCCCAAACCTACAAACTCTAAAAAGCTTTAGCAGTAGCTAACAACTTGAGATACCTTTTTCTTTTCCTGATTGATTTTGATAGGCCCCAATTAAAGTCCTATCTGGCAACTTTCCGTGAAATCAAAAGAGCTTAAGAGAGTCATCTCTCATGTTTTCAGGCTCCTGAGCCGTTCCCCTCCACACATACCTACCTCCACCCACTCGGGAGATTAAATATAACAGTCCAGACTAGATGAAATGCAGTGCTCCTACAGTTTTATTTGATTTATTAAAAGGAGAGAAGTAACCAAGTGGGAGGAAAATAGGTCAAACGTTCTAGATCCTTATGAAAAGCTAAAAGCATCACTCGTGATTTTCAACATTTCTTTCAAATTGGTGCCGTGTGTTTTCAAGAAGACATTAAGGTATGGGAGGTGGCTGGAGCTGAGGGAGGAAGCCTGGGTCGCTTGAAGATGCTGACGAGTGGAGGGAAAAGCAAAAATCATAGAATCATAAAATGGTTTAGGTTGGAAGGGATCTTGAAGATCATCGAATTCCACCCCCCCTGCCATGGGCAGGGACACCGCCCACCAGACCAGTTTGCTCAAAGCCCCGTCCAACCTGGCCTTCAACACCTCCAGGGATGGGGCAGCCACAGCTGCTCTGGGCAACCTGGGCCAGGGCCTCACCACCCTCACAGTGAAAAATTTCTTCCTAATATCGAATCTAAATCTCCCCTTTTCCAGTTTGAAGCCATTCCCCCTCGTCCTATCACTACACGCCCTTGTAAAAACTCCATCTCCAGCTTTCTTGTTGGCCCCCTTCAGATACTGGAAAGCTGCTCTAAGGTCTCCCTGGAGTCTTCCCTTCTCCAGGCTGAACAACTCCAACTCTCTCAGCCTGACAAAAAAGGTGACTTTTTGATTGCCAAGTGAGCATCCCACAAGGCACAGCAAGGGTGGCACACTCTTGGCCAAGAGACAGGACAGCAGAGTGAGGCATTTCCCGCAGCAGCCATGTCCACATCTACGAGACAAAGCTGCGGCCATCTCAGGCTCATCCATGAAGTTGTGTAAAACACATTCTCACAAGGAACATTTTCTCCTGG
>NW_009647680.1:9776361-9779791 GCF_000708025.1 Charadrius vociferus
CCCCTCCTCTTCCTCTCTGATTTCTGTGGGCCTCAGCCTCACCTCTCAGATTTGTCACCGTGTCTCTTAATTCCATTTTTCTCCATAAAAACGTCCAGCTGCCTCATAAACCTCTCTTTGCTCTTTGCTTCAGTGGCCTTACTGGGTTTATTACTGCTCCTATTACCATGCGCTGGTCCTCTAAGGAGTATGTCCTTTTTTGTCTAGGTGTAGACCTTGCTGGGATGTTCTGCAAGTAATACTGTCCTCTAATTGACAACTGGTGGAAAATAGCTGGGGACCATTAACAGCTACTGAGTTTGCATTTTGTGATTAGTGTTAGCAGAGTGCCCCTGTTTGACCATGTTTAAGTCAGCTTTCATGCCTGGGAGAAAGGAGCAATGACATCTGGTGGTCAGATGCTGAAGTCAAGCCAGAAAGAAAGCTCAGACGGGAATACGGAGTGACTTTCCTAGGAGGTTCCCGAGAAATTACTTACCTAGGAATACAACTGTTTCTCCATTAACTTGGAGTCTTTACGTGATAGTTTGGTGTGTGTTGGCGACTTCAGGAAGGTCACCAAATGTAGATGCAAAAATGAACTGCTTCAAAAATGGTTAGAAGTCCCCTCAGAGCACCTTTGGTCTGGATTTGAGCTGGTCTTCCTGGATCCGGGTCCCTGGGGTAGATGCTCAGGGACAGCCCTTTCATCTCAGTCTTTCCTCCATGCGTAGTGCTCTGCATTCAGCCTCCACATCTTCCCCTGACTCCCACCCCACTGACCCTATCTGCTCCTAGTGTCACTCTTCAGAAGACACAATGATCAACAAGCAAAAGAAAAAAAAAAAACACATTTTTTGACTGTGTCACATCACTTTTAGAAAGTACCAGAGATCTACAATCTCCACAAAATAACTGAAGGCTTTCGAGGAGGCTGTTCCCCTGGGCCAGATCTTGATGGCATTTCAGAGGTCAACCAGCCTCTGTGCCTTCGGATTAGCTTTCTTGCATGTGACGAAGGATAAACTTCTTTTCAGAGCCCTGCAGCTCTCACAGCTAGTCACAGGTTCATTTTCTTCATGTGTCCCATCAAGAAGCACATCCCTTCCTCCCATGTAGAGTAGGGGAGCAAAAAGTCCTCAAATTTATGGCAGTGATCTCACATCCAACAGATTGAGAAAAACAACTTTAGGCTGCATTAGCTCTTGTGAGGCAGAGCTTTTGCAAGAAGAAAATCCTGTGATGGGGACAACACAGTACTGTCTGTCACATCATCAAGCAACAAAACTGAACCCCCTTTGAAACATGGCGGGTTAAGTTGATTCCTCAAAATAACATGGCTTTCACCATACGCAAACCATTTTAATTCAAGAGACATCTTTTTCGCCAAGTATATTCTTATTGTCTGTTAAACTGGACTCACAGCCCCGTGGGCATACCTTTCCTACATTCCCGGAGATCCCAGTCAGTATTATACTTACGCATGAGGTCGTCACATAAAGGTTATCTTCACTTTCTTGGGAACAATACAAGGTAAAACCTTTGTCCTTTTTAATTCGGTACATGAACATAAAGCAAATGATGAATTAGATGGGCTAAACCCATAGACCCATCCAGCTGCAAAGAATAATAGCTCCTGATGTCGTTCAGAGCCCACCAAAGAACATTTTCTGCCATATCGCTCAGCTGGTGCCAGGACCATACATGGTTATACCCATAATTTCTCTGTGATGATCTCTCAGGGATGTGGCAGACTTGTTCTTTGATCGGGGCACTGCCTGGGTGACATGACTCCGACCTTGCAGCGAACAGGGCGCGAGCATAAAATCAACAGATAACACAAAATGGATATTTTACTCCCAAGCTGAATTTATAAATGGAAATTACAGTGCTGTGTGTAAGTCAACATAGAAAATGGGGTTCCTAACTTGACACACATATATTCGGATTTATCACATAAATATCCTTCTAAGAGATGTGCTACGAACTCAAGCAAAAATTATTGAACTCGACACAGCCGTTAATGGCTGATGTTCTTTGAGCTTTGTTATGCAGAAGGTGGGACTATATAATCATAGGGGTGTCTTTCAAATCTATAAATACAGAGCTCCCCTTGTGATTAAATAGTCACACACCTCCATGAGGAAAGGGACTTATTGTCTCCCCTTTATGGAGTGGGAAATTAGGCACAGCTTTACACGAGTCATAATTATCTTCTCCACCTATGGGTTCATAATGGCTCACTGTGTGGAAAAAACTCCACTGTGCAAGTAATTCATGAAAATGACCATGACTCATTTTTAACCTATCCCCATGACAAAATAGCCCAAATTGTGTAGTTGTAGACGTGCCCTTTCAGATGTCAGCAGGAAGGTTCCAGAGATGGGGACGGAAAGACAGATGCGGTCCCAAGGTGTTTCCACGGGGCTGGAGAAAGCAAGGGGGTAGTTCTGCATGTGGACCTTCCACCGTGCTCTGAAGGATGTAGGAGGTTCTCCCCTGAGCCAGGAGGATCACAGGAAGGGGAGGCAGCTCCTGGCCCACAAGTCTTGCAGGCCTTCAGCCCAAGGCATGCTAAGAGGAGCAGTCTGAACATAAGGAGCTGCCTCTCATCACCAGAGGGAATTGCAGAGGGATTTTGTGCTTCACACAGCCACTTCTAAGAGGGGGATGCGAGCTATATAATTTGGATTTCGTATGCCAGGCCTCTGCAGAGGCTCTGGATTCTCATCAGAATTGCCTCATCGAAAGCAAGCCTGCAGGGAAGGGCTATTTTACTTGCTTTTGAATTTTAATAGCAGACTCTTTTGTACTGTTACCAGGCGCCTGGAAAGCATCTGGATCCTCTAGAGAAAAAGATCCCTGGGAGATGCATTTGTTTCTTGTGTAATATTTTGTATGGAGATGGTGGTCTATAAATGTCAACATGTTCTAGTCCAGGAGTGACCAAAAGTCATTGTAACTGCACTTGACTTTACCCATGTTAAATGACATTGGGGACCATAGTCCGTTTATTGTGGGACAGCCGTCATCATCAGTGTGCTATGGCAAAAGGAAGAGTAGAGAGCTGGTACAGGATAAGAGGTCTTGGGATGTCTGGAATAGAGGCCTCGAGCTTCTGTGTTAGATTTGGCATGGAGAGGACCTCAGGGACTAGGAGAAGAAATCTAGGGGATTACAGTACAAAGTGCTTTGTACTTTGAGGCATGAGGGGCAGGAGGGCTTGGGCATTCCCTAACCCTTCTGACCTGGAAAGTCTCAAATGGGAATCTATCTAGGGGAAAGAACAAATCCCTGAGAACCCTGCTCCTACCTCCTTTTGCTAAGGGAAACACGGTCAGCCTCCAGAGTGGACCTCTCTTTTCTTCTGTGGAGGATCTCAGCATTGCTGTTGGAGGATGTGAATCAGAAGGAACCCAGAGGCTGGCTTCAGCTCTGCACATAGGTGTCT
>NW_009647680.1:9779818-9783457 GCF_000708025.1 Charadrius vociferus
GGAAGCACATGAAGAGCTAGTCAGGGCAATCAGAATCAGGAGAGTAACTGAGCCGTGAAGATGCAGGTGTCTGCTTCCATACAGACTAAATGGCTCCCCAGTCTCCATGGGGTGTATTTACTACCAGCTTCATTTATCTGCCCATGCATATGTGTCCAGTGCATTTGAAATACTGTGGTGTCCTACCTGGATTCCAGTTGCTCATCCAGGAGTGCACAAGTGTCCCATAGATTCTGTGGCAGACCTATCAGTCCCCTTTCAGATGTCCCAGGTACCCCACGGCCTCTGTATTGCACTAAGTCCTTCCACCTAAGAAATGCGATGAGCCTTAGACCTTCATTGCCTTAATGCAGACCATCTAGTACTGGGCGTCTAGTCTAAGCCAGCCCCCTGGGCTTCCTCCATCATCACTGGAGGGAACGGTGAGATGTTCATCGCCTTATTCAGTCACACCACTTTCTACACTGCATCTTCCCCACCACAGCCACCACAGAATACTCTCCACTGTGCCCCATGGTGGCCTCTACCCAGCCTTCACACAGTCTGTCCACACTTGTCACCCATCAGACCCAAATGAATGACCTGTCCCAAGGACTTCTGTCTCTCTGTGTGTTGGAACATGGCCCAAGGGAGGGAGATGGCTCCTGGACTTCTGAAGTACCATTTCATTTTCCTACCAACACCCACAACGCAGCAAAAGGCATCAGCCCTGGTATGATGTGGAGTACGAATAGTGAATATTAACCGTAATATTGTGATCAAATCCTGCACTGC
Organism: Charadrius vociferus; assembly: GCF_000708025.1. Lineage (NCBI taxonomy): Eukaryota > Metazoa > Chordata > Aves > Charadriiformes > Charadriidae > Charadrius > Charadrius vociferus. Next base: position 9,780,593 of record NW_009647680.1, read on the forward strand.
AATACTGATGCCCAGGAACTCAAGTAAGCTGGCCTAGCAAAGGGTAGACCTGAGTCGTTAACAACTGCAAAGCTTTTTGGTGTCCACTAAACAGCCTTATCTAATTAATCCTCATCTCCCCCATGGAATCATAGAATCATAGAACGGTTTGGGTTGGAAGGGCCCTTGAAGATCATCGAATCCCAACCCCCCCTGCCGTAAGCAGGGACACCTCCCACCAGACCAGGCTCCTCCAAGCCCCGTCCAACCTAGCCTTGAACACCTCCAGGGATGGGGCAGCCACAGCTTCTCTGGGCAACCTGTTCCCGTGCCTTTACCACCCTCACAGTGAAAAATTTCTTCCCGATATCTAATCTAAATCTCCCCTCTTCCAGTTTGAAGCCATTCCCCCTCATCCTATCACTACATGCCCTTGTAAAAAGTCCCTCTCCAGCTTTCCTGTAGGCCCCCTTTAGGGACTGCAATGCTGCAATAAAGTCGCCCTGAAGCCTTCCCTTCTCCAGGCTGAACAACCCCAACTCGCTCAGCCTGTACTCATAGGAGAGGTGCTCCAGCCCTCTGAAAGGAAGATGGGGGGAAAAAACTATGGACCAGGAAATTGCAGCAGAATAAGGTTAAGTATAATGCTTCAATTCACATGGAAAACTATGATCAGACTCAGGATTAGATCTCTGGACCGCTTGACTCCAGGCCAGTTCCTAATACAACCTTAGCTGCGAGCCTTTTGCCTGGTGGTCCAGGAAAAATGGCACTGCTTCTGGGCTCAGGTGAGTTTTGCTGCTAGCTAGAGGACAACAGCCTCCAGGGTTGTCTGAGCACCTTCTTGCCAAAACTGAATGGTAACGTGGCTCATGCAGTTTTGCTTGATTTACTTTTTTCCTTTGATGTGCAAGGATTTAGTGACACGCTTAGCAATACTGTAGCATGAGACACACTGCATAAAATCAAATCACTGCTGGGGCAAATGCTTCCAGATTTAAAAGCTCGTTTGGTACCACAGACACGTAGCTGCCTAACTGCAGGCTGTTTCTCCTGAGACTCAGCCTGTGGGGGCTTCTCAGGACCAGTTTCTGTCCCAAAACAGCGGTAACAAGACTTAGAAGTCATCCTTTGAACCTCAAGGTGAATGTTTTAGGTCAGCAGTAGCTGATCTGTAACATTCAGGCTGTACCAGTGTCTCTAAAGGTCTGCTTTCAGCTCTGATTCATCAGCAAATGTCACCCTTCTCCCCTTCCTTCGCCACTCTGCCAGCTGTGGACATGGCCAGGGTGACCTAGATACTTGCCACCTCCAGGCTGGATTTTACCTTGATTCACAGTTTCTAAAACAGGACATGAAACAGATGGACAGACCCTCACGGGGTCACATAGGAACTGCTTCATGCCCTGGGATGTGTCAAGCGACGTTCGAGGTCCTCTGCTGGTAATGGGTCAGCTCCCAAACACAGACAGGCTCTCCCCTGTGATCCATCAGCCACCACCTGAGCCATGTCTCCTAGGGATAGGGCAGCTCCCAAATCTGAGGATGAAGCATGTGACATTGGGAAGAATGCGTAATCAGTGACTTCAGTGGGAATGAGGTATCTGCGTGGTTGTTTATGAATATTCCACCTACCTATAGCTGCAGGAGCTTAAATATCTTTCTCAGTCTGTCTGTGCCATCCTATCCCTTCCCATCCCATCCCCTCTTCTCCTACCCTACCCTGCCCTAGTCCACGGGACTCAGGTGGACACACACTGGGCTGGTCAGGACACACAGCAAACAATCTCTGAGCTCTTCCTTCCCAGGCATGGGATTCATCTCACCTGAGTGTTAGGATTTAGTCTAAGTGACTCATCTAAGCTTTCCCTTCATGGCCAACTGAGAGACACAAGCTTCTCTTGACACGTCCTAACTCCTATTTTAGATATTTATCTTGGGAAGGGCAGAACCATTTTGGGAAGATATCTACCTGGCCATTTTGTCATACGGGCAACCTATACTGTCAGCTTAGTTTGACTGCCTAATATCTAGATGGCTACAATGAACTGGGAGGCATATTTCCCTAGAAACCTGCGTCTCCACCACCAGGAACAACTAGAGCATGACACCAAAGAAACAATATCATCTTCTCTCCTTCATCCAGCCGTGGGCTGGAGATGGAGTGATCAGAATTGAAAATGCCGGCTGTTTTAGTTTTCCACCATAATGCACTACAACAGCTCTTTAAAGAACCGTGTGATACTGCACGGTTCAAGTCAACAGGAGCAGAGGGCCAAGCACCAATCATGATGGGCCACCACTATCTGTAGGTTATCTCTGCCTTTGAGAATAAAAATTATACTGCAGGGAAAACAAAGGCAACAACCACAAGCCCTACAGGAAGCAATGTGGAAGCTTCTTCTGGTCACTGAAAAGAAGCTTGAAATACATTTTCTAGTTTTGCAATATCGGAAAGATTCAAACGGTCTCAGTATCTCCTCTGCTCTGGTTTTGACAAGGACAAAATCCTGGACCATGCCCAAGAGCTGCAGGCACTGAAGATTGCTGCTGGGGATTTAGGTTTGAGAATTTTGCAATGAAAATCCTCCTTGTGAAATATTGTCCCAGAATCTCCTATGAAACTACAAATAAATCACACAGGATGTCTCCTAAAGTGTCCTGGCCTCTCCTAAGAGCACAGATCATACCCTCCCCCACAGAATACCTCCACACAGATTGGAGACCTGGTTCAGTTAATCGTCAGACCAGGTCCGTGCGCTCACACAGAGTGCTTTGCTCGACCACAGCCTGAATCAGCCCCCTCCATAGCACCCCAGCTACAGGAATCGCTTGTTTGATTGACTCATGTTTCAAAAAGCCTAGCCTTTTCTTCCTTGTTATCTG
>NW_009647680.1:9783517-9797954 GCF_000708025.1 Charadrius vociferus
TAAAAATCCCCCGTTCCCCCCCTTATCTAACTCTCTCAATTATCTGGTCTATATTCCACCGAGAAGACATAATTACCACGTGCACTAAAATCCATCCATCCATCCATCCATCCATCCACCCATCCTGTCTAAAGTATTTATGCTCATATTTAGGTGCCAATTCCCAATTATCACAGAAATCCTTCCCCCACCTGTTCCTTGGGAGCTCAGCTCTGTGCCTGTAGGTGCTGTACAGGGCTGGAGGGTCTTCCAGTCTCCAGCTCTGATTGCCCATATCTGTAAGTGCTCCTTTAAATTAAATGAGGTGGATAGTGTCCATATTTGGAGAGCACAAGTCTAGTTTAAACCAAAATGCATCCAGCAGGTGTGAGAGAAATTCTTAAAAATAGAATGGGGACGACAGAGGTGATGCAGCAGGAAAACGGATTCAAGTAGCTCCATACAAAAGGCGGCAGTTTTGACTTAAATAGTGTATTTGCACATAATCTGTCAGATAAATAAGCAGATAAAGAGTTGTTAAAAGTCATCAGGATGATTTGGGGCAGCCAGCAGGCTGCCCCAGCCATGAACTGCCTGGTACAGAAGCAGTACCAGTCCTGGGTTCAGAGTGGTCCTTGGTGTGATGTTATGAGACCTCTGCTGTCATCTAGTGACAAAAAGGAAGAAATAGCCGAAAAAAAAAAAAAAAAAGGAAGATCTTGGGATGAAAGAAATGTCAGCGCACGTTATGGTAGGGGAAGAAGAAAATAGTGGACTTTGAACACCTGGAGCTCACTGGCAGCAGTGAAGTCTCACCTGTACATGCAGAGCCAGTTGAGATGTTTCATGAGATTATCAGCTAACATATATCTCTCCTGACCACAGAGGTTTCACCACCTGAAATTCACAGGTACTCCTGTGGGCAGGCACCTAGACTATTTTATATGTGTACTTCAGGGTGTCTACATCTTGCTCCCTAGAGGAGCTTATTTGTCTCCATCAGCCATAACGGGAGAGTGAACAACAACTCGGACGTAGAGACCTGATGGCAGCACTCTGGAGGTAGGTGAGAAGAGTGATGTCCCTTACGACTACTGGGAGGTGACACTCACCTGAAGAACAGGTCAGAATGTCTCCAGAAACCTTATTATCCCTATCCTCACCTTTGCCGATTTTGCAGGAGCAAAACTCAAACTGGCCATCCCACAGAGCAGCTGACCACAAGGCAGCTTCTTCCTCCACATGCAGCAAGGGGCTCTTCCAGCCTTTTGTGGACATGTCCTATATGGGTATATGTCCCCTATGGGGACATGCTGGAGGCAGCAAAGGGCATCACTGGTAGCTGGGAGAGGCTGAAAGTGGCAGAAACTATCTGGAGTGAAATGAGGCATGAGAAAAACAAGAGCTGATGGTGCGTGCACAGAATGAGACATCAGAAGGTCGGAGTTCAAATCCCATGCGTGACCTTGACCTTTTGTGTGATTTAGGATAACTTCTTTCACCAGTGTAGCCCAGTAGCACAAGAGGATACAGGTTTCCCATGGGAAATCTCCAAAGGCATTAAAGTTTGGTTGCTTAAAACACACATCAGTGTAAAATAAGTGTAGAATCATCACTCAGTGATGCTGGCTGCAGTAGCCTGCAGCTACTCCAATTCCAAAGAAAAATCATGTTTCACCAACAAAGAGCTGGTTTCCTCACCCTACTCCTCAAGTACTGTGGGTGCACAGTGGTTCAAAAGGTTTAGTTTTCTTGTTGCCAGCCGGGTTGAAGCAACTGAATCTGAGTTTTGCCTTTGTTTGCCTTTCTCCCACGGTATTCTCCAGCCACACTGCAAAAGTGGTTATGAAACACTACCAACACTGTCCTGCTCTGCTAGTAACGGGCCCTCGGTTCCTTCTGTATCTCTATGAATCACTTCATTAGGTTCACAGACCTGCCAAAGGATATTTCAGAGATTTCCTTTTAAGTCTTGAAAATAAAATATTAAGCACAATCAATCATTTCTTGTGACAGCTTCTTTGTCCACGTCCAACTATTTCCATCCATTAGAAACCATCTATTTAAAGGCTGCAGTGCGTGGGAGAGGTGTAGGTATGAAAAAGAAAAAGAAAAAGAAAAAAAAAGCCACTTCTTGATCCTAACACCAAAGAATGGTCTCATTTTCTTTGTTTTCCTGCTGGAGTCACATATTTGAGGCACAGCCATGCTTTGAATAAGGCAGGAGCATTACGGATACTCAACAAGGTCCCAGCATCTAGGACACCACGCTAAGGGCAAAGACTCAGATTTCACAGCGGGTAATTTTTCGCTCGCGCGATCAGTAAGCGAAGCTTGACAACAAGCCCCGAAACGATTGAGAAACACCTTTCTGCACCTGCCAAGGTGCCGATGCGAGCTCTGAAAAGATGAGTTCATGCCGGGAGCTTAAACCTCAGAGGGTCTGAAGAGCATGAAACTCCTTGAGACCGGCCAGTGCCGGGGACCACGTTGGGCATCAGCAGTGACAGAGGTTCATGCATCCAAACAAATTTCTCCTGCTACCTCAGAAACCAGCTGCCATCTCTATATCTTCAGGCCAAGTGGGATATTTCTGAGGAGGATTAAGAGCTCTTATGTTGTCCTGCCGGTAAAGGCAAGTTGAAGGTGAGGCCAAGGCCAAGTTCTCAGCTTGCCCCTTTCTTTACACTCCCCCACAGCAAGGAACATCCCTTTGCCGAGAAGGGGTTTTCTTACAGCCGAAGGGATGCTGCGAGACTCGGCAATGCACCCAGCATCACCTTGGAAGGGGCTGCAGGACCCCCCAGCCCAAAACGGTCGATGTCTGCACAGAGAAGTGGAAAGTCGTTGCACGTGGTAAACAAAGGCAACGTTTCACAGCGGCACATGGTAGAGGCAGCTCACCTCAGGTAAATACGCCACGGATGAATAATAAAAAGCACCCCGGTTGCCTGAAGCGGAGGCTGTCATGGAAACCCTGGCAGCGAGCAGCATCGTTTAGGGGAATCGCTTAGGAGTGACAGAAAAAAAGGGCATCGTTTCCCAGGAGGCAGCAGGATCCCGAGATTAAACGCGCTGAGCAAGGATGAAGTTTGGGCTCGGGAACTCCTCAGCAGGTTGCGCATCCAGCCCGGGATGTATTGCAGACTTTCAGTGCCTCCCCTGTAAATTGGGGTGGATTTTTCCCTGTTAGACCTGTTGAAAGGGCATAAGCCCTTCGGGACAGTAAACGTCCCTGTGTGTTAGTACTCAGGGTACCGTGGGGACACACTTTTCAACCAGAAAAGGTGGTTGTTGTTGTTATCTACCGTGAGGGTCAGCAGCAAAGCCTGAAGGAAAAGTGGTGGAAGGGCTCCATGTGTACTGCTCTCCCTACGAAATGTGGTCCAGAAGGTCATGGCCAGCGCTGCACCCTCTCCAGAGCAGCATCCCTCAGTGCTGAAGGCTCAGGGCAGCTCCACGCTGCCCATGTGATCTGAATTAACACTGACCCCAGTTTTCCAAACCTGGTTTTATATCCCCTCCTCACTGAAGGATCACAAACCAGGATGCTCGTCTTATTTCGTCGGCTCACTGGTGCACAAGCACCCTCCTCCTGGCTTTCGGTGCTGGGGTTTATGTCTTAATTGGTATCCCCCAAACCACTCTGGCATGAGGGCAGACAACCCGATAAGCATAAGAAACTGCCCTCCCTGCCGTGCCTTTTCCACCGCGCTTCCCCTCCCAGGCAGCCTGAGCTGTTTTATCGCTTTCTCAAAAGGAAAGAGCTGCCGAGTCCCCAAACCTCACAGCAGCAGGGCGCTGGAGATAAGACAGGGAAAATATTTCACTCGCAAGGAAACTGCGCTCATCTCGCGCTAACGTCCCCATCCTCTGGAATCCAAGGCAATAATTACAGCAATTTGTAGATAATTATTTGTTAATTAAAAACAGGCTTGCTGGGTACAGTTACCAATTTCCTCCGCTGGCTGCATAGGGCTGTGCAAGGAGACACTGGGGGATTGCCGGTTTCGTAAAATCGTTTGCTTGTTCAGTTCAGAAAAAAAAGCCCCCGGTGGGTCATCTTCCCCCTCTCCCCACATCCTGGCAGGTCTGATTCATTCTCCTAAGACATCCCGTAGAAATCCGTGCCTGACTTTCCCTCGGAGAATTCAAACGAAGGTGACTGCCACATCCCCCTGCAGCAGCCTGTTTCCCCGGCTAATTTAATGACCTCGTGCTCGCCCATTTCCAACCACATTTGAATTAGTAGCTCCTAAAGAAGGAGTCGTGACCCCAAGTCGAGGTCATGAGCCTGAGAGAAGCTCACCTCCATCCCATGTTTATGTTAGCAGTGATAAATGAACAGTGTGTAGATAGAGTTACAGCTGGGAGCAAACTGGGGCTGCTGGCTTGAATAGTGCCGTTGGGGGCAATTATTGTGCCCTCGGTTGGGCAGTCTGTGGTTCTCGGTAGCTTCCCAGGAATAGTTTCCATGACAGCTGTGAGAAAAAGTAATGACAAGGTTTCAGATGTCCCCCACTACATATTGTACCCACAAGGATTGCGTCTTGGGATGATGCCCTTTATGATGTGCCAGGATTTTGGATCTTGTGAGTCCTTTGTCTCTGTTTCTCCCACGGAGCACACCTTCTCCTGGGCCTACCATGATCCACCAACCCACCAACCTGCTCCAGGTCGCCCCGCAGCTCCAGAGCCAGGAGGAATTACTTAGCCCTGGAAGCAGAAAAGTCACATTGCTCCAGCTGGATTGAGCTGGCTCTGGGTGGTCACTTCAGATGTCCCTTCTTCTGTGGCATTGAGGACACAGCTCACAGAGATCTATGAGTTGGCTGGGTGGGTTGTACACCAAAATAGTACCAGTAACATCAGTATAAACCCTCACAGAAAAGCAAGCCTATGGGGAAGCGTGGTAAGAGGAGAAAGTGAGCAGCCTCCTACTAGTTGTAGCAGAGCTGCTTGGAGCCACAGTGACAAGGATGGGACCGCAGAATAATACGTCCATTTGTCATCATGTGCCCAGAAGCAGATTGTTCCCATCCCCCTTAGCAAAACAGTGGCGTCAGTGAGAACAAACCAGTGATAATGGGGAGGGGAAACAAATTAGACTGTCAATATCCTCTTCATGGAAATAATCTCACAGGTTGTTAGTCACACAGGGCTGGTTTCGCCCCTCTAATTTTCTCCTGTACGTGGGCTTTCGTGTTCCTCTCATCACCTGAGCGGCTGAGTGCCTGCACCATGTGCAGAGGAATCACAATTAAGCAAAGTGGCTGGATGTCATGATATATGGGATGACGTCTCTGCTTCAGCAGCACAGAAAGCTAGCGAAGAGCTGAGATTAAACACCAGGTTAATTAGTACATTTAATTAGCTCTCAGTTATTAAATCCTTTCAGACCCTTAGATAAATCGCTCAAAGTACAAAACATTCCTTAGAAATGCTATTATTTATTCCCCTCTTCTCTCTTCAGTGCGTTGCAGGGCTGGGAAGCTCTAGCATTCCTCCTGCAGCAGAGTCCATCCTACCCTCAACTGCCCGGCATCGGTCCCTGGGATTACCCTTGAATTTGCAAGCAAATTTGCAAATTCACAGTTCTTCAGACAGGGGAACAGGCAGTACCCTGCTAACGTGGGCAACAGTAGGGGGAAAGGGAATAGTGTTGGGAAAAAGCAGGGAGGAGCAGCTCCTCTTAACTCTGAGAGACAGAAACAGATTCACAGAGGTTTGCTGTGGAGTTAAGTCACCCAGCAGTGCATCCCTTTCCCTGTCGCCTTCCTCTGCGGCCGCAGCTGACAGGCATGGCTGTCCTGCAGGAAAAAAGAGCAGAAATTGGTGGAGGAACTTCTCACGCAGGCTCACAGAAAGAGTGGTCGGGCACTGGAATAGGCTGCCCCGGGAGGTGGTTGAGTCACCATCCCTGGATGTGTTTAAGAGACGTTTAGCTGTGGTGTTGGGGGATATGGTGTAGAGGAGAACTTTGTAGAGTAGGGTAGATGGTTGGACTCGATGATCCCAAGGGTCTCTTCCAACCTAGACAATTCTATGATTCTTGGAGCATTGCCAGTCACCGTGCCAGCTAGACTGAGGAACAGGACAAGCTCCTCCAGGCTCCTATTAGCAGTCTCCCGCATTCACCCCTCCAAGTGATTTTCCTGTGGTTTCCATGTTCATCCTAACAGTCCATGGTCACATCTCTGCTCTGAAACCCTGGAGGAGCTACCAACCTGCTCCTTCTCCCTGTCATCTCCAAGTGCACGGTGGTCCTGTACTAACCCACTGCACAGAGCTGCTATGATCCATGGGGTCAGCCGAGCTCCAGAGACCCCACAGTAGCCCTGCCAGAGGATGTTCTGGGAGAGGATTTATTCACGGCAGGTGAATCCAATTTCTGAGATGATCTTGGAGACCCACCCAAAGCATTTATCCCTTGGATAATGCGGGGCCCTGAACAACACAGGTGCAACAAGCCCAGTCTCTGGGCAGGCTGGGAAACTGATTCCTATAGAGTCAAATCTGTAGACCGTTCTCATCATAGTTCACCAGGAATTTGATGTTTGGGTCTAAGGAAGGAGGTTTCAGCGTTTTCAGCATCAAGCCTTCTCTTCCCTGGTTATTAACAGCTGTGACGGTGGGCAGGGAATTCAGGTCCTCCTGATGCTGGTGACCTAAACCCACAGGCTGAGAACTTGTGGGAGCAAAGGGCTACATCGGATGCGGTTTGCTTAAGAGAGTTTGCTTAGGAAAAAAAATAATAGTACAGGATTAAGCTGAGGGATACTCCTCATTGCACCAGGAAAGATGTCACACAATGACTTACCCAGTACTTGTTTGTTGATTCTAATAATCTTAAATTATTAGAAAGCAGAAAGCAAAGGCTAGGCTAAGATGCTGTTACTCAGCAAACCAACACTTTGAGAACATGAATGCAGCTTTCTGGAAGATAATGTTCTCGCTTTTATTCCCTTGCGCAGTTTCACAAGAAAGGTATTTAATCCTTCTATAAATAAGTATGAATGTATTTGCTTCTAGAGTCTACAAAATATGTCTGCAACAAAGCGATGTGGAGACATTTGGGAATGAAGCAGCTAATTTGATACTCATAAGAAACCACAACCATAACCTAGGACTGTATCTCAGAGGACTGGGCTGACCTTTCAGTAGCTGATGATAGCTCTAAAATGGCTTCTCATCACTGAAAAGCCCAATCTAACATCAGTTAAAATAAATTAAAAGCTATCACTGGCTTCTGCGGATATCGGATTAGACCATATAAAACCCACTTGAATGCTGGGAACCCAAGGAAATTATCATGGTAAATCTAAATTCTAGTGAAGCCTTACAGGCTTTAAAACATCTCTCTGCAGCCCCATTAAGAACAGATTTCTACTTAGCTCATGAATAATTCACCTTCCTTTTTCTTCTGATAGATGACGAGTACCACCACGATGAAGCCTAAGCCCAGCACAAAGCCCAGCGTTCCAGTCACCTTCTTGCTCACAGCAGATCCAGAGCACATTTCTGTCAAAAAGGAAGAGCAGTCCAGAGAGTAAAGGCCCAGCCTAGACATTGCTTTCCCCCAAAATATCTTTGGAGTTGGACTAGATGATCTCCAGAGGTCCATTCCAACTGTGACTATTCTGTGATTCTGTGATCTTTCCTAGTTTCCTGCTGTCCCCATACCGCTAGAAGCAATTCTCCTCAAGGCTTTCTGATCTCCCCATTTCCAGTTGCTTACCCCAGGCCATGGTGACTGGCACTGGCAGGCTGACGTGCTCCACCTGGCAAGCATAGACATCCCCTTGCTTAGGCGTGACTTCCAAAGTGACCAGGCTCTGGAAAAACTAAAAACTCCATTTAGGAGTACACAACTTTGTCCATCTCCTCCTGCCCATTTATGAACTACTTGATCTTCATTTCAGAAGGAGAAAACCTCGCTGCAGAACAAACCAGGTAGTTGGGATATCCTCACAGCTCCGTTTGCATGGGAGAAATTTTCACTCTGTGTTTAACTGAAAAAGAGAAAGAGAAGGATGGAGAGCACTGACCAATCTTCCTCAGGAATCATTCCTAGCAACAAGACCCGAGGACATCATACGGATTTCTCCTCCAAACACATTTGTGAATGCATCTTTTGGTCCAGACCCACTGCTTTCAATATGACCTCTCATTAAAATGTCTCCCAGCCACATTCACCTTTAATTCTCTTTCTTTCTTCCTTCAGTGAAGGACCACCACAGAAGATGAACTCTACTTCTACCAGAAACATCTAGCAGGAGCATTTCATGTCTTCTCTCACATCTCAGGTGAGTCCATTGCTCCTGGAATTAGCAGGAGGGGAGGTGCATTAGTTAGGCTTGGGAGTCCTGTCCCATGCTTTTCTGTGGAGCTCCTGCAAGTAATTTCCTTCAGTCTTAGACTCATAATAAGAATGGTAACTGCTCCAGTCCATGGCACTCATTCTCCACCTGCCTCACTGAATTCAGACCTATGTCCCACCATCCACTAAGCTCCTCTGACATCCAGTGGCTGTGAAACACTGAAGTGACAGAGGAGGGTAAATGTAGTCCCAGGCTGGAGAAGCCAAGTTTCCCCATGCAACTCTCCTCCCCTCCAAAGACTCACTTCTCGTGTCCATCTCACTCTGAGTCCTCCTCCAGTTGTAGCTGCAGTATTTCTCCCTTGAAGCCCACAGGTAGCTAAGCCACTGCAGCCTGTTCCAATACTCAGCAATTGCCCATCCCAGCTCTATGTGGGCCATGTAGAAACCCACCTCACTGTCTTAGGAACAGATCTCCTCCCGGTCTCAGGTACCTCACCTGCTGAGTGCCATTCGTGTAGGACACTCCTGTTTTCGCTGCAGCAGGAAATGCTCTGGGTGGAGACACATGGGACAAGGTCAGGATGGACATCTTGCTGTTGCCATCCCTTGTCCCAGAATATCCAGAATTTCTGCTCACCTGGAGGGTCGGTATGAAGAGTCGTGTTGCTCCTTATCCCTATCATCCCCACAAATCAGGGGCGTTTGAACCCAAGAATCCCCAAAGAGGCCATTGTTGCTCAGGTGAGGGCAAAAAAAAAAAGCTTGAAGAGAGAGCTAGAGTGCTAACAACCACATCTCAGCTCAGAGTAGGAACTACTCAGCAACACTCTGAGTGAAGGAACTTGAGGAAGTTCCCAGACACTGAGCAGGACTTGACAGCCCCTCGCTACGGATCCACTAAGTACCAGTATTGGGCCACATCACTGGTAACCAGGCAAGAAAGGGTTCCATTTCTGCCTTTCACTAAAATGTTTTCTGGAGGAACACAAAACAAGGGCTTCACCAGCAGACACCACAAACGAGTGCCATCAGAGCAGAGCAGTCAACAAAGCAGCTCAGATACTGCTGTGCAACTCCCGGGGCTCCATGCTTGAGGTGTTATCTCTAGGCTGGCTCCTTCCTGGGACCCAGGACTGCGAACACAGCCTAACCTGGGCAGAGCAAGATTAGAACATCTCTGGGCTTTGGGTTTACTCACCCACCAACCTGGGCAAACACTGGCACCACAAAGCTGGCCCTGTCGTGAAACCTAAAGTCAGCCAGGCCAAGTCATGTGTTACCCTCTGACAGAAGGACAGGGTCTCCCCCTTTCTTCATCTGCTGGGAAACAGAAAGAAAATTTTGAAGGACATGGTAAGAAGCAGGATACGGTAAGAAACAGTATTTGCATCTGCTTTAGTTTTGTTTTCAGCAAAGAGTTCAGAAAAAAACCCTGGAAGTTGAGACAGAAAGAATGAAGTATCTAAACTAGTGGTTTGCTTAGGGAAAATCAACTTCATTTAGTGGAAGGAATGTGTTACATACTGTATCTCATTTCACAGGAAAGTTACTGCTGTGAAACCAAGAAATACAAATTCTTTACTTTGGAATAAAGACAAATGCACTTCAGGTTACCAAGATATCACTGAAAAAAAGACCAGCACTTTCTAATCACAGCATCCCCATTCCTATATCTTAGGCACAGCAGGATGTTGACTGTCTTGTGTATCTAAGTTTCAAACTAGACACCAAAGGGCATCCACTGATATAGTGAGAAGACTTCAAAACCACGGGGAGACTGTCAGATTGAAGAACTTAATATTATCCACAGGTTAACAAGGATTTATCTGCCTTACTCTTCTTCCTTTTGGGAGGACATGCTCAGGCCCTGCATGCCTAGTCCTTTATCCGCCCAGAAGACACTATGTCGAGCTTCAAGTAGAAGGCACAAGTTGATCTCCTGGCAATGTAGTCAAAAGGATGCTGGACTTTTTGTGGAAGCTCAGGACTCCAGATCAGAGGCCTATGAAGAGTGGACAATGCTGCTGATAAAAGCCCTCACTGAAAGAGCCCTCCAAATCAGAAAGAGATGCCACTGCCGGGAAAAACACCTTCAGGGCTCTCAGAAGAAGAGATGGAAAAGATTTCCACGTGTCCAGCGCCAAGGGGAGAGCTTTTCTGTAACAGCGTCTCCAATTCCAAACTATGTGGACAAACCAGGTTCGTGTCATCATCAGACACCAGAGAGATAAGAGTCATCTTGGAGGAGGCAAGATTTGATTTCTTGCTTCATACCCCTTCCACCCTGTTCCTTGCCTTTCTTAGGAGTCCCACTCCCTGGCCAGATCTGGTGAACATGGGGCTTAAAGCCTCAGAATCAGAAGGGAACAAAGACAGATTCACTTCAAAAGCAGAACTGCGTGAAACTTTTCCTCCTCCACCCACTAGAAAGGACAAAGGGAAGGAACAGAAAGATGTAGAGGGCATGGGTGAGCAGGCTCTATGTGGAGCTAAAGCACCCAGCTGAAACATCCAGAGAGGAGACATTTCAGAGCACTTCTCCTGCCAGGTGAAGGCTGGGAATTGCTATACGGATGGTGCCAAGGAGGCGGTGCCCTACAAGCATAATGCGCATTCTCTGCTCCCACCCAAAAACTGACACTGCCTGTTTGGAAGCCCTTTCCCATCTGTCCTGGTTTGAGCGACACAGGACTAATTTCTATTCTAATACTTGGGAAAACTGCACTTTTAGAAGACTCCAGTGTCTGAATTTGTGAAAATATTTACTTTACAGCCAGCTACGGCGTGTGGGTCTCAAGGTCTCAGTGTTTTCGAGCTTGCCAGGTGTGGGGATGAGGCGGAGCAAGACCCAGGCACTTGACCCAAGCTGGCCAACAGGATTATTTCATACCATCAACGTCACATTCACTATAAATTAGAAAGTTTGCTGCGAAGTTCTCTCTCTCCCTTGATGGCTGCCATCCTGAGAACTTTGTGCCCTGGTGCTGGACTCCTGAGGCCTTCCCTTCCTACCCCTGAAGCTGTAGCGCTCGCAGTGTCTGACATTTGCTGTCCACTGCTGGGAGTGCACAGCTTCCTACTGATATAATTGGCTGAGTATAATCTTTGCATATTCTGTATTGGTGTCGGGATCAATATCGGTTCTTTAGTGCTGTTAATTATCTCAGATGTTAATTATCTAATCTTATTCTATTAAATCTGTTTATACTTCAGCTCCCAGGTTTCCTTGCTTTTCCCTGATTTCCCTTCCCGGGTGGGAAGCGGTCATCAGGTGATAGAATGATTGTCTAAATGACAACAAATTGTTATGGGTCTCTCAAACCATAACACCATCACTGCTCCATGTTTTCTCCGCAGCCCCTACACCCAGCTGGGAGTACAGGAGAACCATTATTTCTCACCATCCTTTAAACCTCCCTCCCTGCAAAAAAACCCTGACAACTGGCTTCCTGCCTCCCAGCCCAGACTTTCATTGCTAATCTGATCCACAAACAGCACCAGTGCCCTCTGGAGAGCTTTTGGAAGAGCTCCGCTCTGCAGGGAAAGAAATAAAATATACATTCAGACACCATTGTGTCCTTTGCAGGCACCCAAACCGGTTCCGAAACATCCAGCTCACTCACCAGAGAGGGAACAGAGTTAGCTCCAGCACTGCATGGACCCATATAGACCTACTGAAACAACCTGAGATGTGGGGGCCTCGCTCCGGCTATGGTTCATGGTACTGATGTTGCCAAACTGCTGGCCAGTGAGGACAGCATCCAGCAGTGGAAAAAGGATGGTCGGCTCTGTTGGGAACAAAACGATGTCTGTTGGAGAGCTCTGGGCACACAGTAACCCCTGTCTGTCCCCCTGCCATCTTAAAAAAAACCCAAGCAAATTGCTGGAGACTGCCTGTCAACACATGAACGCTGTGTGCAGTCCAGGAGCCTGGAACAGCTTACAGCAACGTAAATCCCGGCAGCATCGGTCCCAGGTGAAGAACTCAGCAAAAGGGTGTACGGAGCAGATCAGGGCGTATGAAGCATCAGCAGATGTTGAGCTGAGCTCCAAGGGCAGAAAAGCTACCTGAGAGATCGTCAGCTTTGCACTCTGCTAGTCCTTCATCCTCATTTTCTTCTGGGGACTGATGGACCAAATTCCTGTCCTGTCTAGTGATACCATTTGGTCTTTAGAACGAAGGACATTCAGCCGGCTGGGAAAACTTTGAGTCCAGTCCTAGAAATTTGAGGCCAGACCTTCCTGTGTTACCCACTTCCTTCCAAATACCCACAGCTGGCCCTGGAGCAGACGGGTCTGAGGGGAAGGATCTTACCCCTTTCCTGGTGTATTTAGACACTGTCATTGGTGTTACTCCCTAATTATTCCCTAAATTAATTGTTTATCTGGCCTGGAGAGGGTTTTATAAGTCAAATAAGCCTGGAAAAAATACTCTGGGCAGTATGCGCCGAACAAGAGAGGAAAAACCTATAGCTGAGAGCAATAATAAATGCACCATCTGTGACCGGGCAGAGAGAACACGTAACGTGCACAGAACAGTCATTACACACCTGTTTAATTCTCACATTAAGCCAGGACTTCCCTGAACGATACAGCCCTAATTTCCTACCAATTTACATCCTGTATCTCTGCCTGACACCTCAGCAGTACCAGCTCCTTCCTGCGCTGTGATTCTCCAAGAAACCACATCACAATGCTCTATCAACATCCAGCAAAGCTCGATGCTGGCCCTTACAGGAGGGAATGGTGATTGGCATTAAAACAAAACTAATTTTGCTCACTCAGGAGCACCAAGACATGTGGGTCCCTGTGTTTCCATCCAGCACTGAGGCAGTAACCTGCGTGTGTACAGGCGGTCTGCCCGATTCCTTGCAGCAGCACAGAGGACAGACATTAGACAAGTTGTCCTCCTTGGCTGAGGAAGCACTTCTAGCCCAGTTTTCACCTACTGTCCCTGCACCCTTCCCTGTGGTTTCCTGTCTTTCCTCTGAACGTCTTTCTCATCCGTCCGGTTATGCCCATGCGCCTGCACTGCAGCTCTAATTCCTCGGGACGGCCTTTCAAGGCAGCTCGGAGGTCAGGTCTAGACTGAGAGCAACGGGTGGGGACATCGACTTACTGGGAGCAAAGGCAGAGGTGAAGGAAAGCCCTGACAAGCAGCATGGGGACTTTGAGAACAAGAAGCTTTTCATGCACAGATAAAAAGCACCACAGGGGAAAGTCGAAACCAAAGCTTTCCTCTTCTCTTCCCCATGAGCCCAGCTTGTTTCTTTTAAATGAGGTCTCTGGCCAGCAATTCTTTTCTTAACTGAGACTTTGCAGCAAGGAAGGGATTTGTGTCCCTACAAGCAGTGTCACTGCCAAAGCAGCTTCCCAGCACCTCCTGGCCTGGGGGCATCACACTGCTGCTGTCTCTTGTTTCACCCACCAACTCCAAAGATTGATGCGCAGGTATGGGACGACCTCTGACCACAAGCACAGCAGACATGTTCAGCTGCTGCCTTCCTGCAGTGTGACTGTGCAGAAGAGGGATGTGCAGGCAAAGGGTAGAACAGAGCGGTAAAGTCCAGCCTGCGTGGGGAAGCGGCGCTGACTTTACCCGTTTTCATAGAATCCTAGAATGGTTTGGGTTGGAAGGGACCTTCAAAGATCATCTAGTCCAACCCCACTGCCCTGGGCAGGGATATCTTCAACTAGATCACGTTGCTCCAAGCCCCATCCAACCTGGCCTTAAATGCCTCCAGGAATGGGGCAGCCACAGCTTCTCTGGGAAACCTGTTCCAGTGTCTCACCACCCTCATAAAAACTTTTCTTCCTTATGTCCAATCAACAGCTACCCTTCTACAGTTTAAAACAGTTGCCCTCTGTCCTGTCGCTACAAGCCTTAGTAAAAAGTCTCTCTCCAGCTTTCTTATAGGCCCCCTTTAAGAATTGAAAGGCTGCTGTAAGATCTCCCCAGAGCCTTCTGCTCTCCAGGCTGAACACCCCCAACTCTCTCAGCCTGTCCTCAAAACAGAGGTGCTCCAGCGCTTGCAGCATCTTTGTGGCTCTCCTCTGGACCCGCTCCAACAAGTCCATGTCCTTCTTGTGCTGAGGACGCCAGAGCTGGATGCAGTACTCTAGGTGGGGCTCATA
>NW_009647680.1:9798824-9799419 GCF_000708025.1 Charadrius vociferus
TGCCCCTCTCTGCCTGGGGCGGTTCGGCTGCGGGTCCGAGAGGCGCTGGGGGCCCGGGAGCCGGTTGGCGAGGTTCAAGTGCAGGTGTGTGTGGGAGGGAGGTCGGGGTGTGCCTGGTAATGACCCGACCCAGCGCCTCGACTGAAGGGAGAGGAGCTGGAGTGGCGTGGCCCACGGCGGCTCCGCTGCCTGTTCCTCAGGGAGAAAAACTAGAACCTCTGCAGCGCGTTTTACCAAACTTACAGCTCTCCTTTACGGCCTCTAAATCCAGCTCGCCCGGTATTTGTTCAGTTTGCCATTGTCAGATCAGATACGAAGCATTGAAGTTACTCAGGGCACGTGCAGGGAAAGACTGTTGCTGTGGTGGGTTACACTGAAATGTGCTCTGTCCAAATTTTGGGTTTATCACCTGTTTGGTTTGGGAGAGTGAACCTCTGTGATGATGTTTTTAAAGATTTGCTTTAGGTCTTGTTTCACGTTTAGATTTATAGCGGTGTTGGTAGAGCCAATGATAACAGTCTTAGTGATGTTCGTGTCCGGCTCCTGTTGTGAACCAGGGTAGACTGGGATAAATGGACTTTTTAGCCATGGACCT
>NW_009647680.1:9799434-9821828 GCF_000708025.1 Charadrius vociferus
AGGGTTGTGTGTCCCCGTGTTTTTTGGTGTCCCTGACTGACAGAGCGGTGGTTGCAGATGCATAGTCCCTGTTTTAGTGCAAGGCCCTTGGCTAGAACTACACAGTTGTCAATATTTCTGGATGAATCTGTAAAGGACTGGGGTGCTTAGTAACAGTTCTAAACTAAATTGAAAGAGGGTAGGTTTGGACTTACAAGGAAGAAATTCTTTACAATAAGGGTGGTGAGATGCTGAAACAGGTTTCCCAGAGAAGTTGTGGATGCCCCGTCCCTGGAGGTATTCAAGGTTGTCTTTGAGCAACCTCGTCTAGTGGAAGGTGTCCCTGCCCATAGCAAGTAGGTTGGACTAGATGATCTTTGAAGGTCCCTGCTAACCCAAACGATTCTATGATTCTACTGGCCCGAACCGCAGTTTGTAGCACGCTGGTATTCTTGCACATACATAGATGAAGCCTAATAGGGTAGGAAAAAGCTTACCCAGCATAGGTGCTTTTCAGCTGTAGTTTTATGAATAATGCAAGCTGGAATAAACTGATGCTAAAGTGGGTAATACCGCCTTTTTTCCCCCCAGGTCCTTGCTGCTTTGTTGCTCTTGCCCTGTGCTGGCAGAAAATGTTTTTTATATTAAACTGGGTTGGGGAACTGGTGTGGCTTAAACCCAAGCTTTTTATGGCCAGGTTATTGGAATGTGCAGTGTGGTCTAAGTCGGGATTGTCACTACACATTGCTTCTGGTATGGTGTAAAGTGGTGAAAGCATTGCTGCCACAGCCTCTGCTGCTCCAATACAAGCCTGTAGGTATGCTCTTATTTGCTATTGCAGCATGCAAGACTCATTTCCTTATTTGACAGATCCCAGAAAAGTCTGATGAGGTGGAAAAAAAACTCTTGAGAATGCTTCTTTGTTCAGGGGTTTTGTGTGTTTTGTTAAGGTGCACTTAACAAGGAAAGAAACGAAGAAAAATATCTGCCGTTTTACATGAAACATCATGCATTAAGTATAATGTGTATATGACACGTTCTGGGGATTTACTGGAATACAGAGGGTAGGCACAACAGCTTCAGGCCTGTTATTGCGTGAATTACCTTTTGAACACCTGTTGCTGTAGCCGTAAGAATATGAGGACACCCAGATGATCAGACTTCAGTTTTAGACTCTGGTTTCTTTTGTTAATTCTTGCCTCAGGTGGGACACCCTGCAGAGGTCATTTAGGTAAACACCTGTCTGAAATGGCTGGAGCAAACAGTGAAGTTTCATTAATAAGTTTATGGCTTTAAAATCCTCCATAGTTCTTGTATGCCGTTGTTCTCCCCCCGTTATACAAGCCTGTCTAATTCCTTGTCTGTGTTAGTAGTCGTGTTGTAGTTTTAAGAATGCTTTACTTTTGGTACTGTATAATTCTTGCAGTTTGTTCAGTCTAGGCAATAGAAGTAGATGAATTCACGTTGGTTTGTCTGGTATAAAATCCCTAAAAAAATTGTGCAGTTTGAAGTAATTTGAACTACTTGGGAACTTACAGTTGAGCAAAATACAAAACTGATTGGAAAATAGGCAGTTTGGTTGTTTAATCAGCACTGTTTTCGGTTGTTCTCTACAGTATTATTATAAGATGAGCTGGAAGTTCCCTAGCGAATAGTTTTGCTTTTAAGAGCAGCTTTGACTCAGCTCTTGTGAGCTGGGAAGCAACTAAGGGAGCTGTATTGTGGATCCTATTACTTTTGGTTGGTGCCTTGGTACTGACTTAAATTTTAATTTCTTTTTAAGGGCAATGTTATTTCTGACTGAAAGCTCAAGACATTAGCCTGACATGTACGTGGTCAGTTCTACTGGTTTGCTGTTACAAAGATCTGCTGTGTTACTGGTTAAATTCTTTTAGTCAAACGAGACAAGAACGCTTCTAGATTTATTTTTTTTTCTGTGGGGACAGTGTAGCAGTCTTGGTTTTTGAGATGTAAGGAGAAACATCCAAAATTGTCAGGGCATTAGTTTTGATTTTTGTTTTTCATGACTACGTAGTTTTTCACCTGAGTCTGTTGGCTGCAGCATCATTGTTTTAGCAGTCCAGTGACTTAGGGCATGTAAACAGAAAGTGAACAAATTTCAGCTGGAACCTTCCTACAGGTGATACGATGACAAAAATTGGTACTGAAAATCATCAAAACAGTCTTGAGTGCATTATCATGAAGAACTGTGCATTACTGGTCTATCCTGTTGCAGTAAGAAGTGTTTTGAAGGGACGCATCTCTAGTAGTATGTACTTTGCTAAAATGCTTTTCATCTTCAGAGCACTTTGCTGTGTTCTCAGCTTCCCAGAGGTGCAGGTAGGTTTTAGTTATCCCTGCTGTACTCAGGAGGGGAGTTGATGTCTCTGCCTAAGGATTTGTTCCTCTTTGCTTTGAAGTCAATAGAAAAACTGACACTGACTTTTTAAATTATTTTTTGTTTTTGTTACCCCTAAAGAAACATTTCCTTTGATTTCAATAAGAAGTTGAAATAGTCCTGAAGGAGCATGTGCGGCTCACCTGGAAGAAGAGCATGAGTACACAAGGTCTATGCCAAGAAATAACAAGTTTCTTTTTGTTTTACTTCTAGGGCTGGGTCCGTTCTGTCCGATCCCAGAAGGAAGTTTTGTTCCTGCACATAAATGATGGGAGTTCTCTGGAAAGCCTCCAGGTGGTTGCTGATCCCAGCCTGGAAAATAGGTTGGTAAATTTGAGATACCTGGAGAAACATCTGTGTTGATCAGTGCTTGGAGGGGTCTGCTTAGGCCTCCTTTCCTGTCCTGGAGGCTCACCAGACTGCTGGTTGAATCTCCAGCACCTGGCACCTGACTACAGGAAAGGCACTACTGCTGTCTGGGGTCACTGGATGTGTTTTTTAGGCTGGAGAGTGTCTGTCTACCCTGTCTCCACTTAGTGGAGGCCTTGTGCTTCAGCTCCTTGTCCTGTGAGATTAAGTTGGACCGCTTTTTCTTAACAGCTGTAGCAGTGTGGGCATTCTGCACTACTGTTGAACTTGCTTGGAAATCACACAACGTAGCCAGGGATGACTGTCCCCCAGGTTTTTGGAGCGCACTGTTGCTATTCCCATCACAACTTGAGGGCTGGCTTGTTAGGCATACCGCCTAGATACTGCCTGTCCTGTTATAAGATGATAATAAAATAATGCACTTGTTTTACAGCTTCGTTTTGTTTGTTACTCTTGATTGTTCTTTGGGCTAGGGTTGGGAATTTCGGGATGTCCAGGAAACTTCTGCGCGTTACTTGTTTTTTTTTTTAATCCTTTTTTTCTATAAGCCAAATTCGTCCCCACCAATAGCCCCTTCTAATAAACTCCTTTTGCCCTCACTTGTCCAACGTTCCTACCTTGTCGTAAATTTTTCTACAGCTTTGTGAATCTATTCACATTCCCACCTATGCGTTTAATGGTTTTTTATTTCATCAGTTCAGTGCTACGGCTACAGTATCTCTTGTGGTCTCAAGTGGTCCAGCTAACTTAACAGGAATCTCTTCTGAATGGTAGTTTACTTTGTATCAATGCATAGTTAAGCTGTTGTTTTTTCTTGGTTTCTTAGAGACCTGACTTTTGGAAGTGCAGTGGAAGTGCAGGGAAAACTGGTCAAAAGTCCTCATAAGATGCAAAACATGGAGCTGAAAGCTGAAACCATCCGTGTGGTGGGACCTTGTGATACTTGGGTATGTCACTGCAGCCGGATTCCAACTGGTAGGACCACTTTAGGAATTAATTTCCAAAGGTCCAAGTATCCAGAAAAGCATGCTTCAGACTGTGTTTTCTTTAAGCCTGCATGCTCCTGCAGGCTTTGATTTGTCAGCGGTGTCTATAGGGTACGTCAGAGGAGAAACTTGGCATCACCATGAAAGCTTTCTTAGGGGGTAGAGCTGTTTCTATGTGGAATTTGACACACATGCTGGCAGCTAAGAGTGTGCATTTGTCCCACCCTGAAGCAGTTACCTCTGCCAGGTGGTTTATCTGGTAAGTCTGGCTGGGATACGAATTGGATTAGCAGTGGGACTGGTGAAACACTCCAGATTGTGCAGGTGGAAGAACCATATCTGCTACAGGTACATTTGGAAGCAGCTTGCTGTTGCGGCAGCGAGATGAACAGTGGCTTTCAAGGGGGCTCAACATCCAAAAGGTGCGGCATTTCAGAGTGCTGCTACCTTCTCTGGTGTTCATGGCTCTTGCTCTGCCGTAAGAGCTATAAAATCCACGAAATAACTGAAAAAGATACACAAGAGCATCTAGTTCTCTGTTCTGTAACAACAATTGAGTTTTAGCAGGCAGAAATGGTATTCCGTGGATAGCAATGAAATTACATTGACTCCAAGTTCTCATCCTCTTATTTCTCTTTCCTTGTTTTCAGTCGTTCCCACTGAAAATGAAGAAGCACCACCCGCTGGAATATGTCAGACAGTTCCCTCACCTGCGATGCAGAAGCAACACGCTCGGCTCCCTCTTGAGAATCCGCAGTGAAGCCACTGCAGCCATCCACTCATTCTTCCAGGTAGTCCCTTCTGTACTGAGCTTTATGTGTAACACGCTCCCCGCCTTTTCCTTCACAGGAGTATATTAGGAGGGAGGGAGTGTGATGTCTTGACTGCAGGGTATGGATTTTGGACATGATGGTTTTCTTTCCAGGCCTGGGCTTGACTGAGGCCTTGGCCAGGCTGTTGCTTACGATCAGATTAGCGCATCTGTGGTCTTGTTAGCATCTTTCCACCCATTTTCTGTTAGTTTTTTATCCCTTTAACTAAGTTGCAATATAATTGCTGCGAGCGTGTGTGGTCTGTGGAACACAACATAATATGGAGTTGTTTAACGCATCCTCAGCAGTGACCTTGGACAGAAGCCTCCTCCCACACGGAAAAATCTGTGATGCGGGAAGGCTACCAACAAACTGACTCAGAGCTTCAGTGAATTAACTCTGATTCCAGATGCGATATAGAGAGCATGGGATTCCATGTTAAGAAAGGTAGCAAGTCCTCTAACACACCTTAGTCCTTTCTTTTAAAGCCGTTCATTGAAATAAATGTGGTTTAGTTTAGATAAACTGGCTTTAGTTTGAGTAAAATCACATTCAGAGCATTCTGATTACAAAATTCATATGTAGTAATTAATGTGGCCCAAAGAACAGGCCAGGATTGTTGAGACTGAATTTCTGGTCCTTGAGTACGCTGGTATTTGATGCCTGCAGTGGCAAAGAAGGCATGCTTGCTCTAGGAGTTATCTGTATGGAATCTCGTGGTGTTTAGAAATTGGTTTGGTTTTTTTAAGAGCTTGATAGAAATACTGTGTCAGGTAAAGCTGCTGGTGGTGTCAGCACTGTGCCAGCTTGTGAGACAGAACCCAGCTCTGTTGGAAATCGGTCTTTGCTGGTGTCGCGCCACTAGATGGCATTGCCTACAAGAATTTTGATTTCAAACATGTCCAAGGAAGCCAGCCAAGATACGAAACAGCATCTTATTCTGACAAAGGTTTTACCTTCTCCAAATTAACTCCAGCTCAGACTCTGACATATCTTCCTGTTTAAAATGCTCGAGAGCTGAGCAGTATTAAAAAATACGAAGTATCAGCAGCTACATTATTTTTAGAGGGATAAGAAAGATTTGGTCCCAGACCTGATATTTGTGAATGCTTGTGTCATGACTCTACTAGCACCAGGAACATCTGTGGTTTGCTCCATTTCTGATGGAAGGAAAGCAGTCTTTTTAAATTGCCACCTACGTCATCCCAAGAATGTTGCAATTCCCAACTTGACAGTGTCAGAACATATGATAACTAGAAAGTATAAGAGCGTTTTCACTGTGCAAAGCTGTAAAGAGTTTAACGGTGAAAGAAAATAAGTGGGTTTTTTGCATACACACTCAAAATTATGTAGACTCTCTGTAACTCTAAAAACTTTTTTTTTTAGCCTGTTCATTTCTAGCAGTGAGTGACAAATGCCAAATGCCTTTGGTTTGGATGTTGAAGGCTAAAATGTCATCTTTAAATCTTCTTCTGAGTATTGTGGTCCATGTGGGATAGGAACATTGTTCCTAGGCACAGTGAAATGGTTGCAATGTGAATGGCAACCTCCACTTTGCACACTGACTAACTTGCAGGTTTGCCAGAACCAGTAATGTGACTTGAAGTATTTTAGAAGCATTTATAAGAGGACCTACACAAGAGGTTTTTATGAGATTCTCATCTTTTAGACCTGTGCAGTTCACATTCCTTTCCAAAGCATGTAAGGGATCTTCTGTGTGAAATGTGCTTCTTTCTTCATACAGTGCCAGCAGTTGCTGTAATTTAGACAATTTCCAAAAATCTCATGTAGGTTTGGGAGGCCACATGACCAGCATATCTCAGGAGTATGCACAGCATTATGGGAGAGACCTGCATTTTTTTTATTGCTAAGCTGAAACTGCCTTCCCTGGGCAAAGCAAGTAGTTCTGGCTCCAAAACTTCTGTTCTGTGGAGTAACTGGGTCTCGGTGAGGAGCTCCTGGCAGGCAAGCCAGGGTCTTTGCACCTCTAACCAAGGTAGCCTAGAGCTGACTGCGGGGACTCTGCCCCCTCTTGATCGTGTTATGATACTTCCGCAAAATGCATTGCATGTCCATATGAACTCTTTGGTCCAAATTAATTTTAGCTTGATTCTCAGCACGGGCAGTAAATACTGCTTCTGTCGTCTTAGTCTTTTAACTAGCTAGTGATAAGGACCAGGAACTGTCACGAGTGGTTGGTTTATATTATTGTGGTAAAAGATGTGAAACTAAGCTTTTAGAAACATTTGCTAATACTGGCACACCCTGGTTTTAAAGGGATTCCCTTTGTACCAGACACTACAGTGATGCAAGAGAAAATAAATCCTTTGTTCACAGCTGAAATCGGGTAGTTCCAGGCTCTCGTTTGCCTTGACATGTATAGGTGTGGTCTCTCTGCTCCACCAGTGATCTCTGTGGGGAGCCTAAGTTATCACAGAATCACAGAATTTTCAGAGTTGGAAGGGACCTCTAGAGATCATCTAGTCCAACTCCCCTGCTAAAGCAGGATTGCCCAGAGCACATTACTCAGGACTGCATCCGGGCGGGTTTTGAAAATCTCCAGAGAAGGAGACTCCACCCCCTCCCTGGGCAGCCTGTGCCACTGCTCTGTCACCCCAACCATAAAGAAGTTTTTCCGTGTGTTGGAACGGAACTTCCTATGTTCCAACTTGTGCCCATTGCCCCTCGTCCTGTCACTGGGAACCACCGAGAAGAGTCTGGCTCCATCCTCCTTCAACCCACCCTTTAGATATTTGTAAGCAATAATCAGGTCTCCCCTCAGCCTTCTCTTCTCCAGGCTAAAGAGTTTCAGCTCTCTCAGCCTTTCCTCATAAGGGAGATGCTCCAATCCCTCAGTCATCTTGGTTGCCCTTCGCTGGACTCTCTCCAGCAGTTCCCTATCCCTCTTGAACTGGGGAGCCCAAAACTGGACACAGTATTCCAGTTGTGGCCTCACCAGTGCCGAGTGGAGGGGGAGAATGACCTCCCTCGACCTACTGGTCACACTCTTCCCTATGCAGCCCAGGATTCCATTGGCCTTTAAGTTAGGAAGCTGACGGTAGAGTTCCGTTCCCGATTTTTGCCTCTAACGTGCTGTATGTGATTGTCTGAGGTCTGCTTGATCCACTGAAAATTGGGTTGCAGCTGGTTTAAAAGCCTATGGCTGCACTGCAGAGAGACTCAGAGAATAGGGGTTCGTTCTTCGTACAGCCTTCGTGGTTTCCAAGGCCTCTGCTGACTGAATGAACTGCTGCACGAATAGGTAATTCTCCAGGTACCTAAAAGGTGACCAAGCCAGGTATACCTTGTCTCTTAAAATCAGTTTGACTTTGCTATCTCGGAAGATGTGAGGTGGGACTGACATTTTTCATGGTGTCTGGGTTTTTTTAAGGCCAGTCTCCCATGCAGTGTGCGATTTCTGCCATCTAACATACTTGATCATTTCTCTTAGTGGAGAACACTAAGAGAGTGTCCTCTGCCCCACCAACAGCTTCCAAAAAGCTGGAAGAAACTGAAGTGCTGAGGCTGTAGAGGTGAATTTGATTGAAACTGACCCAAAATATTAAAATACTGGAGGAGGTGAGAAGAAAGGGCAATGGTGTGGAGATGGGTGGTTGCAAAAAACCCTTAGTAATGGCATAAATCTAATTTCTTTATGAAACATGGAGGAAAAAGCACAAGTAGTAAACATTGATTTGCAAATCTTACTAGCATTCAGTTAATCCTCTGTCTTTGTCCATGTAAGGCAGAAGTTGCCTAAAAGAGTGCACAGGCTGTAGTGGTTGGGGGTAATAGCTGAGTTATAATGTGTGCTGGTTGATGTCATCCTTGAAGTTGATATCTTTAACAAGTTAACTTTTAGTGTTCTGTCTGTTCCAGGATAATGGCTATGTGCATATTCATACCCCCATAATTACATCAAATGACTGTGAAGGTGCTGGGGAACTCTTTCAAATTGAGGTAAGTTGGGTTGCATGAAGTTTGTTTTGATTTTTGCTTGCAGAGCAATTCCGGAGTCATTGAAGGTTAGAGGAAATGCTTGTTTTTACAGAACCTTTCCTTTATGTTCTTGTGTGATTATGTTGGGGTTTTTTTAATATATCAGTCCTTTGCTTCAGCTAGTAATTTAGACAGAGTTAAACAGATGCGTTACTTTTTTATTTTGTTGCCGTTTTATGCATTAATGAGCATATATGAAAAACTGAGTTTTTTCTGTCCCTGCTGCTATGGAAAAGTTTACAAAGAACAACAAAGGGAGGTGTAACATTTTAGTAAACACAAAGATGTGATCATAAGAGCCTAAGAGATGGGATGGGACATTCAGGACAGCCTACTACATACAAATATTTCTTACCTTTGAAATGAAGAATATAATTCACCATGAGGTAACTCCTTAAAAGAAAGCCAACAATACCTAAAACTCCTTTTCACCCGTGTGTATATATTCCTCCCTACAAGCTGCTCCTGTTGTATGTCGGAATTCTCCCCCAATATTGCCAAGTCTCTCCATCCATCCACCAAATTACTGCCACAGTCCATCATTATATAAAGTACTTCACATCTTGGGTCAAAACCTCCTATGAAACTTAAATACAGCTATAACCACTAAAATCATCCCCACAGATTTCTCATGATTCCTAACCCCCACATCCATGAATCATAAGAAATTCCATCTGCCTTTTATGCTTCTATTTTTGAAATTCGCTCTTCTGTCTCAAACAATTACATCCATTGCCACTTATGAGTATTGGCTCCAGCCCTGCTGGTGAATCATCTGTAAGCAAAAGGAAAATTGTTGAGGTAGCAGTTGCTTGCTGCAGGATCACATCTTCCACTCTCTGCACAGCCTCATGACAAAAAGCCTCTGGGTACTGGTTCTTCAGGATCTCGAGGTCTAACCTGTGCTACTAGTGATTCCCTTCCAGACCAGTACGTGTGGCTCAGCTTTTTGCTTGCTGGGACAATAGAGTTGATTAGCTAAACGAAAGCATTCCTGTTTAATTGAGATCCCTTAATGCTACAAAAGGTTCGTTCCAGGCTGTTGCATGCAAATTAAGATGTGAAAACAAGTGACACTTAATGATGAGAACATTATACAGTTTGCAGCTGTACAGTATATTACGTCTTTGGTACAAATTGTATCCACTTCAAAGCTGTAAAGGACGCGGGACTGCAGCGTAGGTGGTTGGTAACAGACGCACGGATGCAAGCGTTGATTGAGGTGTGCAATTGTGAGTCTGAAACTTGTGTAAACTGGATCTTAACTAAATGCAGCGTTCAAGGCAAATTTCTCGCTCTCTCTCCAGTGTGATTGCTTAGGTGTAAATAATACCTGTCTTGCAGAAACGTAGTGACAGCTGTGCTTGAAAGGTGTGGCATAAGTGCCGAGTCAGATCCCATTAAATGGCATGTGCCACAAAGAAAGGGCTTCAGAAAGCCACTTGCTGCTGGGAAGTGGGAAGTTCTTCCTGATTTCCTGTTTCTTCTTTGAGCACCGCTTCACTGTCTGGCTTAATTTAGGACTTTGTTTTGTTTCTGCAAAGCTCTGTTCGGAATTGGTCCTGGCTAGCAGAGAACCAAGACCACTTGCTATCCCTCTGTGACCACTTCACTCCACGGGAGCAGTGACACTGTTTCTTGACAATAGAAATCTGGGGAAGGTTAAGCCTTCCTTGGGCCGTGCACGTGAGGCTGTCAGACATAAAAATAAGGGTGGCATAAGGGTGTCAGACATAAAAATAAGGGTGTGGTATTCGCAGCAAACCCAGAATCTCTATATGCTTTTAATCAAATGAAGCATCAACACATTCCCCATCTGCTGCATCCACTCACTTTTAAACGAGCCCTTAATTCACTGCTTGCACAGGCCAAGGGAGAAAATAAATTCCTGTTCCTCTTATATTTGAGCAGCAGCCAAGAATTATGGGGATGGGAATCAATGAACGCAACCTGCAAATTAGATTTTTCAATTTAAATCCTGTATTAAAAGTTTTAAGACTTATCCTCCAGTTGTGACCAGAACATAAATTGGTGTCCTATTGCTTCTGAATTTGTAGTAGTTACAATACACAGGTTATTTTTTCTGTCTCTTTTTTTTTTTTTAGCTCCCTTGGGCGGTGTATAAAACTGATAATCTCTTCGGCTTAGCTGTCCTGCTGCCAGTGGAATAAGTTGAAAACTTTGGTTGAGTAGCCTTTAGGACTCGAGTAGAGGCTGCTTTTGCACCCACTGTCAACCATCGCCTTTTAATAGCTCTCTTCTCCCGACTGGCACAATTTTAATCCTCTGACTAACGTCTGGTGGCTGCTCAGGCCTCTGCATTCTTTGGAAAGTGAAAAGAGTAGGAATCTGTTTTTACTTTTTTTCCCTGTCTCTTCAAGTCCCACATATCTTGAGTTAGAAGGAAAAGGCTTTTTTGAAGGCATATGATCTTTGATTCCTAGACCTCTTAATCCTGTAGGATTTGTGTTTGTTTATATGTTCAGCTTCCTCATTATCTTTGTTTGGTTTTGAGCATACTGATTAGCGTGTACATAGCTTTGATTGGGATGTTCTCATACGCAGACTTGACATGGGGAAGAGTCCCTTCCCTTTCTGCTCTGCAAATCAGTACGGCTAAATATTTTTAGAATGAAGTACCGTAACAATGAAAAGAGGGC
Organism: Charadrius vociferus; assembly: GCF_000708025.1. Lineage (NCBI taxonomy): Eukaryota > Metazoa > Chordata > Aves > Charadriiformes > Charadriidae > Charadrius > Charadrius vociferus. Next base: position 9,810,638 of record NW_009647680.1, read on the forward strand.
AGTAAGCAGAGGAGATTATTTTTTTTTAAATAAATAAATTACAAGATGGTAAGAACTCCAGAGAAGTCTTCTGCCCTGGAGACTTCCTACATCTGAAAAGTGCAGGGTTGAGGAGAAGTTTGAGGAGAAACTGCCAGAAGCATGAGAACAGCCAGGCAGATCCTAACCCACATGGAGAACATCAGCAACACTGATTTGTGCATTTCTGCACCTTTGACGGTGTCTGCCTTTGGTGGAACCCTGGAGGGGGGGAAGCATCTTGCTTGTGCCTCCTTCTCTAAAGTAAACTTACTGAAAATGGCACGAAAGCTTTTAATATTGTGAGCTGGGTTTTAGTTGAATCCGAAGTAGGACGAGGTAATTTTTGAAATAAGAACTCCGATCAGCAGGGTGAGATGGCCCTTTTTATTTAATTTTCATTTCATCTGAGAATAATTCCTCTGTGCCATCTCTCTCACCACCTCAGGGCAGATCCTTTCCTCACATTTTTCTTTTTTTCTGCTGAAGTCTAAAATACTTAGCAGCTTTGTATGTTGCAAACAACTTCACACAGTCTCCCCTTCTGGGGCTGCTTCCTAGGAAATCTGCCTTTCTTTTGTCTTTGTGACCCGGCTGCGTGTCTGTTCTCTGCTATTTTCAGTAGCCTCCCACTCTGTCTGCAGCGTTGAAGGCTCCCTGCTTTCTGAGTCTCTTGCTCTGTCTTTTTCACTTTGCTCCCTGGAAAGTTTCTTTGTTTGACTGTCCTTAGCTGCTGTGGAGAAGACGGAGGTTCCTCTATGCTCTGGAAGAGTCTTTCTGGCCAAAGGCATTCCAGACGGTACGATGAGGACCTGGACAGACACTTTCCCTGCTGCCCAGCCACAGCCTTTTAAAAGAACTCAGCATGCAGTGGACTAGAAAGCACAACAGCTGTATTGGCATTCACAGCTCTTTAAAGTAGATCTCGCATGTGTTTTGTATTGTTTGTGGCTTTATTCCTTCCTGGGGACAGTGAGGAGTGCTGCACTCCACCTGTTGGCTCCAGCGGAGGTAATACGTGTTCTCTATCAGGCTTGTCTCTTCCCACATACATACCTCATTGCACCTGGGTGGTTTTTGACTGAACCCAGGGTCGGGACCAGGCTATTTCATTAGTTGAAAGGATACTTATTTAACTGTAAACCTGAAGAACCATCCAGATGTTGTACTTATCTAAAATCCAGAAATCAGAGATGGTATGGTCTTTAGGATTTTTGCCACCTGCTCACAGGAGTGAATGGAGAACTTTCTAGATCCCTGAAGGGTGTGAGTGCATGGTTGTGCCTACTGCGGAGCCGGAAACCTGTACCTGCTGCTGAGGATGCAGAAACTTCCTCCTACCATTCCTTCGGTACTGCAGTGTTAGTGTCTCTTAGGTGTTTCTGCTTCAGAGATGTGTCGTGGTCTGGGAGGCAGACAGTCCCTGGGAGACTGGGACTTCAGAGAGGCCCTCAGCAGGGCTCAGGGTGAGCTGGAACAGAGCTGAGGGAGGGCGTGCGCTTGCCTTTTCTGGCTCTTGCAGTTTCTGCTCGTTTCTACCTGGTTCATCTCTGCCTGTAATTCCAGTCCATATTTATGAGATGTCTGTCTCAGCAGAACCGGCTGCTATTGCCCAATGCAAGTCCAGCTGATCAGAATTAGGACTGGAATTGCAAGGAGGACTTCTTGGAAGTTATAAATTTTGCAGTGGTTGTCTAAAAAGGAAAACCCAGTCATGTTTATAATGGGACATCACAGAGGACAGGTCTGGATTAAAGATGTGGTGCTGTGAAGCTTCAGCAGCATGGGCCTGGGCTAAAGCTACAGCAGTAATTGCTGTGAGCTTTTCAAGTTGTCTCTGATCCCTTCGTGCATTTGGCTTGCATAGAGCGAAAGACGGAATCAAACGGTTTATACTCTCCTGAAGCTAATTGCCTCAAGTAAAAGTTAATACAAGACTGACATCAAAGGGAATAATTTTAAATTAAATCATTAGACATTTGAGGAGATAAAGAACAAAACAGGTACTAAATCCAGTTGTTCTCGTATTTAGAATGAGAATAAAAAGCTTTTGATGTTGGCATCGAATCATAGTATGTTTATAGCACATTTAATCTGAGACATCAAGATGTTTCATACAGATTCCCCCTCCCACTTTCCCCATTGTAATCTGGGTAGTTTTTGACTAGGGAATTGAGAGAATCTGAAAGCAAACACATTATTCCCCCCTAATCTTTTATCAGGCGGGTATTGTGGGCTTGGGAAGTGGGGAAAAAAAGTCCATCTAATTGAAATAAAAGCACCATAATGTTGTCACTTCATTTTGCTAGTCGTGGACATGAAAAGCAATCTCGTATAGTGTCAGCAGTGAAGGGATAGCATCACCTATTATTTATTATTTGTCTTCTACCAGTGACTGTTGTTGTTTATTATAAAGAAACAAGCTTGATCTAAAAGGCTGAGCATAAATTTGGGGCACGGGCTCTTGAAAACGTTGGCCTGATCCTGTGCTTGGATGTGTAAAGCGGAGGAACCACCTCTAGTGGGTTAGTCGGTACTTGTACATGTGAAATGTGAAGTTGCTAATTATGGGATGCCTCCTTGCTGAAGGGGTCCCTTCTGAAGGAAAAAGGAGGCATTTCATTTTTCCTCTGTAGCAAGTGGGTTGGCTTTTGCAGCTCACGACACCGGTTCGTCAAGCTGTTTGTCTCAAAATGAGGGAGAGGAAGTGGGCAGCTGTGGAGAGGAGAGGTGATCGGATGGTGATGGGGCAGTAAAATTTTATCTAAATATTGCTAGGTTCACTCTTCACCTTCTCTTGGAAGCCATCCAGGAGCTGCTCGCAATGTCGACGCGCATCTCGGGATCTCTCAGTGGCCTCTCAAACTGACTGCAGGTTTTTCTAAGGCCAGTTGAGCTGTAGACTTTCTCACACTCTTCCTCCAGTCGCTTACTGTTGTGTCTATTTTCTCTTTGCCTCCCTGAGATTACATCTGATTTGGAGAATGAAAAATGACACAAAGTCATTATAAATAAACCAAGCCCCAGCTCCTGGAGACAGCTGTATCCTGTTTGTGGATTTGGGGGGAAGTGTTGAGATTTCATGGCCGATTTCTTCTGTTCTTTTCCTGCTTCCAGTCTTTCTCTTTCTCGTTGTTTAGAAGTTGCATCCTACAGGATTAGGTGGGATTTTTCACTGGTGGAACAAGGAATGTAGCTGAACTAAGCTTGCGGTGGGAGAAACTGGAGTGGTACATGGCTCTTCGCTTTAGTGTTCTGGCCACGGCTCTGGGGCTGTGGTATGTGGATGTTTGTATGTTTATTAATATCCATATTGTTTTTGAGCAAATACTCTGGGTTTATTTGAAGAAGACAATAGGGGCCTGCTTCTACATCCTTGGGTGTTGTTGTTTGGGTTTTTTAGAACTGCAAAAACCATGAAACAAAGGAAGCAGTCCTGGGGTTACAGCCACAAATTGTCATATTTCTATTGATCTCTGTGGAGCAAGGCAAACTTGTTCTTTTCTGTAGTGTGATGCTGTGAAGAGATAAAACTGCCTTGTGATCTGAGGGTTTTTGGCAGTCTCTGTTTTATCTTTGCGATGAGCAGCAGAGCTTTTTGAGAACAAAAGCAACACCTTCCGACTCATTGAGGAAAATGGCAGGTTGAGGAATATCAAAAGCTGGCAAATAAGCCTGAGCCCACCAACCTCCCTGTGTCAAAGCAAGTTGGGGAGTAGGGTGGCTGTAGGCAGTGGCAGACTTAGCTGAGCTAGCTCCTTAGCATAACTCCTAGGAGCTGTACTTTGAAAAGTGGGTATTTCAAACTTATCTCAGAAGCAAGCATTCGTTTGGAAGTAAATGTAGATCAGCCAAACCTCAGATTAGCTTTGAAGTTTCTTTTGTTTTTCTCCTGGACCTTTGACTTCTCCAAAGCTTAGGGATGACATTGAAATATAGAAAATGCCAAAACAAAAATCTCATTTACCTTCATTTTTTTAAAAAGTCACAGAATTGTGACCTCTAGAGATTGTCTAATCCATCACACAACACTCAAACAGGGTCAGCTAGAGCAAGTTGCCCAGGACTATGTCCTGCTGAGTTTTGAATATCTCCCCAGATGGAGACTTCACAGCCTCTCTGGGCAACCTATTCTCATGCTTGACTCTCAGCAAATAAAAAAAAAAGTTTATTCTTGTTTTGAGATTAAATTCCATGTGTCTTTTTTAAAATCTGCGCCCATTGCCTCTTATCCTCTCAGCGAGCACAGCTGAGATGAATCTGGTGCCTTCTTCATTCCCTTCCATCAGGTGTTTATATACACATGGATAAGATCCCCCTGAGCCTTCTCTTCTCCACGCTGAACAGTCTCAACGTTCTCAGCCTCTCCTCATATGAAAGATGCGTCAGTCTCTTAATCATCTCTGTGGCCCTTTGCTGGACTCACTCCAGGATGTCCATGTCTCGGTGAGAGGTTCACCCGGCAATTTTGGTGAGTCACTAGTGCTGTGCAGAGGGGAGGGATCCCCTCCCGTGACCTGTTGCCACTGCTCAGCCTAACACAGCCCAGGAGGCCGGTGACTTTCTTTGCTATGAGGGCTCCTTACTGTCTTATGGTCAGCTCTGTGCTCGCCAGGGAAATGGTGAAGCACAGTCCTTGTGCTCAAATGACTTTTAAAGTGCTTGACACAAAGGTCTGCTAGTTTTTTCTTTTGTACCTCTAAATTAAAAAACAAAAATATGCCATCACTTTAATGGGACTTTTTTAGACCATTTTTCATAATGAAACACTGAACTTGCGAAATTTTCCATTACTCATAGTTTTTTATGCTTAAAATATCGGGTGACCTGAAAAAATATGCAAAAGCTGAAATGAAACATAGTTTGGTTTTCAGTGTGTATATAATTTGTAAGCTGTGATGTTTCCAACTGCATATTGTTTCAGTTCTACTTTTTTTTGAAGACTGAATAGCAAGTCTTAAGAGGATATTGCGTTCCTTTTTTTTTTCTGATTACTGTTCATCTTTTTGCAATGGAAACAAATTCATTTGCGCATGAAAAGAAAAGAGCACTGGTTTTAAGTCTGCTAAAAGTCAGTGCACCTGACATGGAAAATACTCCTCCATTTTCTCATCAGACTTGAAACTGCATTTTGACGGCAATGCTGCGTGAAGCTTCAAACTTCCAAACGACAGAGACTTCTTCCCTTCCCCCCTCACTGTTCATCTTAGAAATCAATACTTATATTTGGAGACTGGGTTGATAGGCTGGCATCTTTCTTTTGTGTGTTACTGGGCAAAATGTTCCTCGACAGATGTTCCAAAGGGTTTTTAATTTTGTATGTCTGCATTTCCCAGAAACATGGGATGTGATTTCTCTACCTGCTCACAAACTCTTAGGTAGACAAGCCCTTAACTATATTCATGTTACTTTACTGGGGAGCTGAAAATCAGAGGCTACTCTAGAAAATCTGCATTTCTACGACTCTTGTTCTTAGACTTGCTTGTAAAATGGTTAATATGTCCTTTCTGATGTTTTCTTTTACATTTTGTTACCTCCTTCCCTTCTACAATGTCATTCCTAACTCAGCTCGTGGACATTTAAACACATAAGTTAGTTCTTTTCATTAAGTACAATTTAGGGCTCTTGACGTACCCACATACAGAGGTAAGAGTTGAGAATTGAAGAGCCACGTATTCTTTTAGCTTTGTATGAAATCTGTGTTGCCCACAAAGTTTTGGGCAAACAGTCAAGCTCTATGAAGCTCTGTCATCTTAAAAAGTTACTTCCTGCTCAGCTGAGCTGATACAACTAATTACTGCGGATCCAATTTACAGTTTGAGAAATGTATGAAAGAACTGCGTATCCTTCCTCTGTGCTGATGTGTCCAAGGTTTGCTTGGGGGGGGGGAGGGGGGCCACTATTCACAAACTTGTTCTGCAAGTTGTTGTGATACCTACAACCCATATCCTCATAAGTCACTGAAAGTGGAAGCGGGAGCTGTGGGGTTTCCCACTTAAAGTGTGGCTTTTCACTATACAGACACATTATTTTCATTGGGCCCCTAGAAAGAGAATTCCCCAAGAATGCTTCATCTTGTGGGGTTTTTCCTTAATATGTTTTGCTTGAATAGATTTTAAAGCCTGTTAGCAGTCTGAGCAAGCAGGGGAGCGTTGTATTATGACTTACCACACTGTTGGATTCCATCTCAGCAGTGTTTTGGTTCAATCTCCTGTAATTTCTTAAGAGAAAAAAGGGGAAATAAGCTGGGAGCTGTGCTTTTTTTGTTTCAACACTGATAGTCTGACTTCTTGCTCTTTTTTTTTTTTTTTTACTTATAGACATCAAATGAGGCAAGGGAATCTGCGGAAAAGACCCATTTCTTCAACGTTCCTGCCTTCCTGACGGTTTCTGGCCAGCTCCATTTGGAAGTGATGGCGGGGTGAGTAAAAATGAGAAGTTTTTGCCTTGATCTGTGGGATCGTCTTGGTTGGTAATTTTGCTCCATTGGTATCCATTAGATATCTGCCGCATATGTGCCAGCAAGGAATTGGGCAGCAGTGGCTGGATGATGGTGTGAGAGACCAGCCTCAGCAGGGGAAAACGAGACTGCTTTTTAATTCCGGTCTATGAACTGGTTTTAAATACTAGCAATCTCCTTCTGCTTGCCATGGGTTGGGAATATTGGATGGAGACATGATCTTTATGGGTATGACTGTAGGATTGTTGTTAATAACTGTGGTACCTTAAATGTCTTTTTGTTGTTCATATCTGGCATGTCTCGGCAAGAAAATCTTTTTCATTTTAGCTATCACATTCCTTTCCTCTTTTCTCCTTTTTTCCTAAGCTGCCTTTTTCTGTCTCCTTCAGTGTTCCTGTGGTGTTTCTTACTTCTGCCAATTCTCACTTCTCCTGTTTCATGGCTTTCACACTCGATCCTTTGTTCATTCTAGCCACTAAAGTTATCACAGTCAAATAGTCAATCGTTAATACCAACTTTGATTTTTTAAAAAAAAAAGTTATCCTTAAGCTTTGAATGTTAATATTTTGCTGAGATACTTAGGGGTGAAATTGTCAGTTTGTCAGAGAGACAGTTCCCTTTGATTAGGGGGTTTGGTCCTCATCTACACTGAATTTTCCCAATAAATTAACTACATTAGTACATTAAACAGTTGGAGTCAAATCAGCCCAATCCCTTATTTGAAGGCACAGTTTTCTGAGCGCTTCCGTCATGGATTCTCCTCACACGTGGTACTTCAGCACGTGGTACTGACTGACTGCCAGCTGAATGGCTGACAAAGCCTGTCAGAAACCGGGTCTCAGGCAGGTAGCACTGCAGTTGTTTGCCACTTGCCAAGTGGGGACTCGTCATGCACTTGTAGTGACTTTAAAACCACTTTTAAAGTGATTAGTTAATGTCCAGTGCAAATCTGCTGAAGACATGAGGGATAAAACCATAGCTGTAGAAAATGTGAACTTCGAAGATCTGCTTTTTGATGGGGAGGTTCTAAGGAGTATTTCTAATAGTATTTGCTGTCGATGCCTCATATCCAATGTTGAGAACCAAATAATAAATGTTTAGCTGTGAGGGTTTTGTTGGTTTTTCTTTTCAAGTTAATCACTGTTGCAGAGTTTAATCAACTGCTGGTGAATAGCTGCAGTGAAATTCTTCAAAGGGCAAGTTGTGTGTATAAATCAAAAGGTATACATTTCTTCAGAAAGTTGTTTTCTGCCTGGCTTGTTATCTCTGAGAGACAGTGTCTCTTCTCAGACCACTTAGACAGCCGTGGTCTGCTGAAATACTCAAGCTAAAGGTTCTTAATGGACAGGATGTTTCTCGTGTGGTGCCCTGGGTGCTGTGACAGAAGCACGGGTCACTTGGCAGCCAAAGGCTGATGCGTCATCTCGGACATTAGCTGAGAAAAGTTAATGAGGAAGAGGTTTATTTAACTGTAGGGGTGGTGGAGTTTTTGCATCCCTGAAAGAAGATGGGATGACATGCATTTGTATGTGTTAGACTTAATTGACTGTCATGCGTTGTGACCTTTATTGAAAGACGTAATTCCACAAATCAAATAAGTCCAAAAAAAAAAGTATGGATTGTAATTATTAACTTGAAATACAATCTCACTCTCTTACATCAGTCTGTTCCCTTTAAATAGTACACAGCCTGCTCTGGGATGGAGCAGAAGGCTAAACTGGACAGATGCAATACCTGTCTGCTAAATGTTTTTTCCATTGATGTCACTCAGATGCACCTTGTTCTCTAGGGATGGGTAAAAAAGTCGATGCTCTTCAGCATACAGTACATTACAGCTTCATGTTCCTCTTTTACAGTAGTGTGTGGTTCTTACAGGCATTTTAAATTGATCCAGTGCCATCTAAATTTAGATAAGCTGTGTTTATTCATAATGGGGCATAGCTGTTCTGTGAACCTGCTCCTATTATTTTTATTTTATTTAAGCGCACTGAGTTTTTGAGGCCTACAGCTGAAGTGGTATTGAATCCCTTCAGTCTTCAAAAATAGATTAAGCTCTTCTAGATGCAGAAGCACCGTAGTGATGCATCACAGTATTAACCCTCTGGATACTGTGAAACCCTTTTGATCTTGTGAAGGTTTGATTTGTGGTTATCAAGTTGGGGTTTACTCTGTGAATGGAACTCTTACGTGATCAAAGAAGGTAAGTGTATATCAGTAACCAGAGCTGCTTGGCAAATGAATGTGTTCTGGTAATGCTTTGAGTAGTAAAAAGTGGGATTCCTCCTCCCCTAAAACCAGAAACATTCTGGTCTTCCCAATAAACAAAGCAGCCAAAACAGTAAAGATTTATGTGTTTTGAATTTGATCCAATGATATTTACCCTTTTGCTGCCTTCTGTTCAGGCTGAACTTTTCATGCCCAGACAAGGAACTATTCTTCAAAAATTCCCTTTAGCTTAAATGAAATGTTGACTTGCTGCAGTCTTAAGGCTTTCAGAAACAACTGGTCCCTAAGAATATGTGGGAGGAGACCAAGATAGAAATGCTTGGAAGACCCTTCCCCATCCAGTCTTGGCTCTTATCCTGTTGTGACTTGCTGTGGGATGTGGGAGTGCAGAAACAGATCATGCAGAAGTCCATTAGAAACCAGGGGTGGAGCAGGATAGGTATGAGAGGCAGGGAGGAATTTCACAGAATTCACAGAATTGTTAGGGTTGGAAGGGACCTCTGGAGATCATCTAGTCCAACCCTCCTGCCAGAGCAGGGTCACCTACAGCACGTTACACAGGACAGCGTCCAGGCGGGTTTTGAATGTCTCCAGAGTGGGAGACTCCACCACCTCTCTGGGCAGCCTGTTCCAGTGCTCCACTACCCTCAAAGTAAAGAAGTTCCTTCTCATGTTAAGATGGAACTTCCTATGTTCAAGTTGTCCATGGGGTTTATGTAGTAGGGAACAGAAAGTCAGCTAGGCAGTCGTGGCTGTTTGGAGGTTGCTCATGAGCTCTGTAAAGCTGAAAGCTACCTCCAGGCTGTGGTTGGAAAAGTCTGGGCAGGGGAGGTATGGAGAAGACTTACCGGATATGTCTGGAACCAAGTCTTCTGCCGTCCATGCTGAGACTTCACCTTCTGCCCACAGGGTATCATCTGAATACCCGTGCCTGCATGTTGTCCAGGGCTCAGGGCTCCCATTTTATGGCAGGGCTGCTTGATGCTATTCCCGATAATAGGAGAGAACAGCGCCACGTTTCTAATTTGTGAGTTTTTAACCTTTTTCTTTGAGGAAAAGTGGGAAGAGAGGTGGTCCTGCACTTATTTACTGTCTGCTGTGCTGTGTATGCTTGTTACTGAAGGCAAGGTCAGAGAAGTTCATCGTGGCTCTTGGTATGACCCAAATGGCCTAGTTGGCACAACTTCTCATTGTACTTCATCTTTGCGGTGATGGCATCTATGTTGACTGCTCAGGGTGTCTGAGTCATTGTCGGCTGCTATAAATCTATAGGCTCTTTAAGGTCTCCAGAAAAGTCTTTATTCAGTAATACAGCTCTCCCCTTTAGTCTTCTCAGGCTGAGATGAGTCAGTAACCAGTGTATGTGGTAGAAGCCTGTAGGTCTGTGTGTGTCTCGATAACTGGTTTTAAATGGCATCTGTTTGCTGTGAAGTCCTTGTGGTATTTCCTTACCCCGGTGAGGATAAAGGCTCCTTTGGGGACCTGAACTCGACTGGAGGGTCTGTGACAGCTGAGGATGATTCAGAGGCATGCTGGAGACAGCCAAAACCAATTGTTGCCAAGAAGTACAGCTCACTGGCTGTATTTACTCTTTTCTTTTTTTTTTCTCCTTTCACCCGTCTGCACTTCCCACAAACTCTACCTGCTCCTCTCCTTTCAGCCGCTCTTGCTAATAGTTTACATCATTGTTGTGCGTTACTTTCCATGCGGCACGTTTCATCCCAGGCACTCTGTTCTGCCTTTTGCTTAACGAAAACTGCTCTTCCTAAAAGCTCTGGGGGCCATCCCCTCCCTAAATTGCAGAATAAGTTTACTCCTCGTGCCTTGCCCTCCATGGTTTCTCCTCTCTTATTCATCTCTCAACCTCTTTAAGTTGCCTGCAAATAGGTAAAAAGCTTAGGGGCAACCAAATAGCAGCCTGCTAGGACCTATGAAGAGGTTTTCAAGAAGACAAGCCCACTCTTTGCAATGGTGAACAACCAGAGGACAAGAGACGATGGGGATAAGTTGAAACGAGAAGTTCTGGGTGGATATAGGGGGGGGAAAAATCAGCCAAGCATCAGAAAAGATTGCTCAGAGAGACTGCGCTCGTCATAGAATCATAGAATTGTCTAGGTTGGAAGAGACCCTTGGGATCATCAAGTCCAACCATCTACCCTACTCTATAAAGTTCTCCCCTACACCATATCCTCCAACACCACATCTAAACGGCTCTTAAACACATCCAGGGATGGTGACTCAACCACCTCCCTGGACAGCCTATTCCAGTGCCCGACCACTCTTTCTGTGAAAAATTCTTTCCTAATGTTCAGTCTAAATCTACCCTGTTGGAGCTTGAAGCCATTCCCTCTCATTCTGTCATTAATTCCCTGTGAGAAGAGACCAGCACCAACCTCTCTACAGTGTCCTTTCAAATAGTTGTAGAGAGTGATGAGGTCTCCCCTCAGCCTCCTCCTCCTCAAACTAAACAGTCCCAGCTCCTTCAAC
>NW_009647680.1:9822041-9830077 GCF_000708025.1 Charadrius vociferus
CACTGCGTGAGGTTATTGTGGCCCAAGTGCAGGACCTGGCACTTGCCCTTGTTGAAACTCATACCATTGATGTTGGCCCAATGATCCAATCTATCTAAGTCTCTCATCCTTAAGTCTCTTCATCCTTAGAGGTTTTCCAGACGCAGCTATATAAAGCCTTGAGCAACCTAGTCTGGCCTTCTCGCTGACCCTGCTTTGAGCAGAAGACTGGCCCAGCGACCTCCTGACATCCCTTCCAGCCTGAATTATTTTGTCCTTCTAAGTTTATTCTTGGCTTTGTTCTTATTTTCCTCTCCACCAGTCTCATCCATGAGACCATCTTGGTGAATCCAATACCTAAAGGGGGCCTACAGGAGAGCTGGGGAAGGACTTTTTACTGGGGCATGTAGTGACAGGAAGAGGGGGAATGGCTATAAACTGGAAGAGGGCAGGTTTAGATTAAACATTAGGAAGAAGTGTTTCACTTTAAGGGTGGTGAGGCACTGGAACAGGTTGCCCAGAAAAGTTGTTGAGGCCCCATCCCTGGAGGTGTTGAAGGCCAGGCTGGACGTGGCCTTGGGCAACCTGGTCTGGTGGGAGGTGTCCCTGCCCATGGCAGGGTGTTGGAACTCGATGATCTTCAAGGTCCTTTCCAACCTAAACCATTCTCTGATTCTATGAATTATCTCTCTGGTTCACTTTCAGTTCAACATCTCTCCCTAGGACCTGTATTTTTCTACCTAACCCAAAATCTCAGCCTTTCATACTGACATCTGCCTGTTAATGTCTAGCTATCAAACTTGGTTTAGTTGAAACAGAATTAACCCCACTCCCCTGTCCTCAAGCACATCCCCTTGACTTCTAAATCATCATGGATTTTGCTGCTGTTCTGCCTATTCCAGATATTCTCTGCAGTCCTGCAACTGTTTTTTTCTGGTTGCAGAGTGGCTCTGAAAAAAAAAAAAATAATCTCAATCATCGAGACCACTTTAGCAGTGTCTGCCTGAGTTTGTAGAGAGTTGAGTGCAGTGAATTTCCTGCTGGTTTCAGAAGATGCTGAAATCGCACTGATTTCACTTTTGAAATGCCAGCACTTCACTGTTTTTTCAAAGCATGGAAGAGATGTAGAGAGATAGCTGTCATTTTGGATTGGTGTTCAGGAAAACACTGCAGAGCTGAGGAGAGATGTGTTGGAGGCCACCTTCCATAAAAGAGGCTTCACTTTCAGCAGGCTGGCAAATGCAGCTGTAAAATTTGATTCCAAAATGACTCGCTAATGATGGAACGGATTGCATTGTCTTCAGGCAAATATTTGCTCTACATTGTACAATTTTAAATACTTTTGAATACAGCTGCAGGAATGATGTCCAGTTGTATAACAATCCTGTTGCTAAGAATTAACAAAAATAAGTGTAATTATTTATCTTGGATGCCTGAGAAAAATCTCTGACATTTCTTGCACAACATTTGTTTGAGTCTGACTCACGACGCAGACTCTTATAATTAGCGCACTAACTTCCATTAATTAGCCTGACACTTAATTGGAGCTATAAAAAGCAACCGTGACATGTCTGTTTTTAATCAATTACCACATGCTTCAGTCTGGTTCATGACTGCTGCAGTGGTTGTTAATGACTCTGTATTACTGGGAGGCTCAATGGATGAACGTCGGAGGTACAGCAGTGAGCCTGGGGTCGCTTGGCTGGCTGGAGCTTTACGGTCTGCGTGGATATGCTGTTGGTCCTTTCTCCCTCTCTAATTATTTGGGAGGGGAAGCAGGTAATTCCCTTGCGAGAAGCAGGGCGAGTGTGCTGAGGGTAGCTGCAGTTCAGCCACGTCCCTGGGATCCACGCGTGACGGGCTGAGCGCAATCCCAGCGGTGCCTTGGATTACGTGCTCTTTATTTTAGCTCCTGACTGTAAAAATCCAGTGCAGGTAGCACCAGAAGAACAGGTTTTACGCTCATCTGGTGAAAGGTGTCATCAGCTGAAACACTTGGTCCTCCTTTTTTACAAATAAGCTAAGATAAGCCGTTCTGTTTCTGTCTTGAATCCTTTGCGCAGTCCCTTTTCCTTCTCTGAACATCTTGTCATCCCTGTTGAAAGCAGAAGCAGGTGCCGTAGGATCCGTGTCAGAAGATCCCAGCATCCAGGTTTGTGTAGGGCCTTGCAGCTCAGCTTCATGCGTGTCCCCAGACAAAACCGTGAGAGCTGTAGGGGCGTTAAGAAACTGTGGCTTTGTGAGTTACAATAGGGCTGTTATAACCCTCTGCCCGCGTGTTCCCTGTGCCATAGTAGCCACATTCATGGTGGCTTTTGTGAACTTGTTTTACTTTGAGTGAGGCAAGTCTTCTGCTGCAGCTCAGCTGACCGTCAGTAGATTAAGATGCCGTGGCAAACTTCATTGCTTACAAGAACATGAACGTGCCTCGTGGTCAGGCGGCAGCTCCTGCGTCTTGGGGAGCATCTGTACCCCAAGAATTGGCTCCAGTATGAGATGTTAAGGCTCATGTGCTCTGTGCTCACACAGATCCCCTACATCGCCCGTTTCATTCATCAGTGATAAAACAGGCTGGAGGGGAGGGATGCCATCCAGAGGGACCTGGAGAGGTGGGCCCAAACCAACCTCATGAAGTTCAACAAAGCCAAGTGCAAGGTCCTACATCTGGGTCGGGACAATCCCAAGCACAAATACAGGCTCAGCGGAGAATGGATCGAGGGCAGCCCTGGGGAGAGGGACCTGGGGGGGATGATTGATGAGAAGCTCAACATAAGCCGGCGATGTGCGATCACAGCCCAGAAAGCCAACCGTATCCTGGGCTGCATCAGAAGCCCAGTGTGGCCAACAGGTCAAGGGAGGTGATTCTGCCCCTCTACTCCACTCTTGTGAGACCCCATCTGGAGTACTGCGTCCAGCTCTGGAGCCCCCATCACTGTTTGCTCCCGCAGCTTTCCTTAAAATAGATGCACAAATCCAATAGTGTGCGCCCTGAATTTCTTCAGGGGTTTGCTGTCGTTGCGCTGAAGTAGAATATGGTTATACATATATGTCGTGGTCAGCTGGAACATGTTGCATTTAATATAGCTTTTAGTAATTGTTTTTAATACAGTTATTTACTTTAGCTACTGTTGAATTTGAAGCCTTGGAAATTTTAATTAGCTACATCAAAACTGAAACGTGGCCTGAACCGTTGACCCACTTTGTGCAGCAATGCAACTGCCGATGCAGCTTCTTGCCATCATTCATTTTTGCAGAGCTGGTAGAACCAGTGTCCATCTGAAAAAAAAATGATTAATTGATTAGACTTTTTACTGGGGCATGTAGTGACAGGAAGAGGGGGAATGGCTATAAACTGGAAGAGGGCAGGTTCAGATTAAACATTAGGAAGAAGTTTTTCACTTTGAGGGTGATGAGGCACTGAAACAGGTTGCCCAGAGGTTGTTGAGGCCCCATCCCTGGAGGTGTTGAAGGCCAGGCTGGACGTGGCCTTGGGCAACCTTGCTACCCAGGCATCAGGCTGCAGGGTGTGCCCTGCTTTCATGCCATTGTCAGATGGCTGCAGTGAGCATGGCTGTGGCAGGTATGCCCAGGTAGAGGAGCTCCTGTGCTTAGTGATGGAGCTTAGGGAGGAGGTAAGTAGGCTGAGGGTCATCAGGGAATGCGAGAGGGAGATAGATGCCTGGAGTCGCACCCTGTCTCCCATGACGGAAACCCAGCAGGCAGACAAACCCCCTGCTGCGGAGAGCTCCCACTCCTCTCCCCAATCAGCTGAACAGGGCGGATTGGAGGACAGGGGGCAATGGCAACATGTTCCTGCCCGACGCAGCAGGGGGCCCCCAAACATAAGAAGGAAATGGACCTATTGGAGTGGGTCCAGAGGCGGGCCACGAAGATGATCACAGGGCTGCAGCACCTCTCCTGTGAGGACAGGCTGAGAGAGTGGGGGTTGTTCAGCCTGGAGAAGAGAAGGCTCTTATACCAGACCTTATACCAGCGTTCCAGTAACTAAAAGGGGCCTGCAAGAAAGATGGGGAGGGACTCTTTATGCAGGAGTGTAGTGATAGGACAAGGGGTAATGGTTTCAAACTGCAAGAGGGTAGATTTAGACAAGATAGAAATTCTTTACTCTGAGGCGAGACACTGGAGCAGGCTGCCCAGAGAAGTTGTGGAAGTTGTTGAGTACTGCATCCAGTTCTGGGCTCCCCAGTTCAAGAAGGACAGGGAACTGTCCTTTGCTGGAGAGGGTCCAGCAAAGGGCAACGAAGATGATTAGGGGATTGGAACATCTCTCCTATGGAGAAAGGCTTAGGGACTTGGGTCTCTTTAGTCTAGAGAAAAGAAGATCGAGGGGGGATCTTATTAATACTTACAAATACTTAATGGGAGGATGCCAGGGGGATGGGAGCAGTCTTTTTTCAGTGGTGCCCAGTGATAGGACGAGGGGTAATGGGCATAAACTTGAACATAGGAAGTTCCATCTTAACATGAGAAGGAACTTCTTTACTTTGAGGGTAGTGGAGCACTGGAACAGGCTGCCCAGAGAGGTGGTGGAGTCTCCCACTCTGGAGACATTCAAAACCCGCCTGGACGCTGTCCTGTGCAACGTGCTGTAGGTGACCCTGCTCTGGCAGGAGGGTTGGACTAGATGATCTCCAGAGGTCCCTTCCAACCCTAACAATTCTGTGTGAATTCTGTGTGAACCTGGTGTGGTGGGAGGTGTCCCTGTCTATGGCAGGGGGGTTGGAACTCGATGATCTTAAAGGTCCTTTCCAACTTAAACCATTCTATGATTCATTCTAAAAAAAAAAAAAAAAAAATGGAAAATCCTCTTCAAAGCTAAGATGATGCAGGTTATGGAGAACACATGTTTTTTCCACTCTGAAGGGAAAAAGATTTAACACAATTGCTCCCTCCCTCCATGCTGGTAATGTATTTTGATGGCTTAGAGTCGGAGTCACTGGGATGATTAAGTTTTGAAAGAGGTCTTTGCTCCCTGATTTATTAAAAACATTTTATATCACTCCTTTGTGGAAGATCTGTGTTAGGGCATGGGAAATGGTTATTTGAATAAATGCTTAACTACTCTAACAGCTTTCATCAGCCCAGCTTGAATTATCATTGCTAATCAGTCATTTTATTGAATTTAATTAGAAATAATAATACCAAAACTAGGACAAACAAGACTCTATTAAGAATAAAGTTCAATAGTGTCACATAAAAGGGTGGAGGACCCAGGCTGATGAGATCTTTAAGCCTGGAGCAGAAGATGTTGTATGGCTCTGGGTAACTGTTTCCTTTGTGTCTCGATTTTTCCCCTATTCTCCTGCCATCTGTAAACTAACAATACAGTGTCTAGGTGTGCTGTGAGGTTTAATAAACAAAATGTGGGGTGCTTTGCCAGATAATTAGGGTATATGGGTCACGTTATTAATTATTCAAGTGTGCCTGGATTGTTTTCAAGCAGAGGTGAATGACCCAGGGCGGATCCTTGGCCCATCTTCTCCTTTTCTTGCCGCTGAAGCCAGAGCAGCCGACGTGGCACGGGGAGAGCCGGTCCCGGAGCGTGGCAGGAGGGTGCTGGGGCGCACGCGACCCTGCGGGCACGGTAGGACTCTGCTCTTTGGAGGTTGCAGTGAGGAAAACTGCTGCGTTGCTTCAGGCTGAGTGGCTGGGGAAGGAGGGGAGGAAGTTTGGCACTTCGCAGTCCCGTCTGGGAACTTAGACAGCATTTTTTTTTTTAATTTATGCGTTTATTTTTGGCTGCTTACAAAAGGAAATACAGTCCCATCTTGTCGCAGCGTGAATTGAAACCTTAGCACTCAGCACACCAGCTCTGCTGCCCAGGGCGAAGCCTCAACGTACTGCTAGAAAAGCCCTTGTCGAGATACAGCTTTTTCTCAGCTGCGCTTCCTCAGAGGGCGGACAGAAGTGGCAGGTTCTATGAGGAATCTTTGAGAACCTTTTCTTCTGCTTTTTTTTCCGGGTAAAATTCATTCGCCGACGCCTTTTCAACAGAAACATGTACATTTTCATTGTGCAAAATCCAAACCACCAAACAATACTAATGGGAGTATTGTTTTTACATCGAGGCTAAAAAACAGGTACTTCTGTCCAACTCTGAGGTTTCATTTTAATACAGTCTACCCAACTGAAGGATGTAGAACATTCTTCCTCTTCTCCAAACTGTTGGGCACCCATACCTCACTAGCATCATTAGGAGCCCTGGGTTTCCAGATCCTCCAAAAACTAGACCCTGGAGGCATTGAATCGGTATGTTTGAATGGTGAATGTCTGTACGCGTGTGGTTTCTTGTGTCGGGCCAGAGCTTCATTCAACATACAAATTTCAGCATCCCTGACCAATCCCAGTCGTGCTTGGGTCAAGCACTGCTGCCAGCTGGTGTCTCCTGGCAGCTGAGCAAAGTCATCTGCTCATTTTGATGGAGCAGGCAGGTCCTCCATGCTCAAAATGAATATGGTCGTGCTGGAACAGAGTGGAATTAAATTGGATGGCTCGCTTTATTAATTTCTTCCCTTCCTAAGGGAAAGGGCAACGTGGCTGACAAAGCTAAGCTCTTGGGCTTTAGGGTCACCTTGCTCTCCTTTCCTCCTCTGCTGACATCATGCTTTGTTTTGTCCTTGGGTCTGAAGCTATTGTTTCTAGATTTTCTTGCAATATAGAGTTCAGTGTGTGTATGTACGGGGGGGGATGTTGGTGGACGATGGGGAAGGGAGGAACATACTATATTGAAGGGTCACATTATGTTCATTAAGCAGGGCTGAAAATTTGGCACAAATCGCCTTCCAGCTTAACTCCACTGCAGACGTGGTCCGAGTAATCACTGTATTTGTGTTTATGTAGACCCCTGTAGTATTTTTGGGGGTGAGAACAAGGGCACCCTACAAATGAATAGCTGTGTGCGCTGGTGTGATTTAGTGCTTAGCCCCGAGTCACAACAACCAGCTTCTGCCTCCGGCTGTGTCACTGCCGTGTGGTGTGACCTTGGCATGGGCTGACAGTGCAGGGATTGCATCTTCTTGATTAATGGCCTTGCTCAGAGTTATATCCCCTTGGTTCGACAGCACAAATAAGTCTTTATTACCCCGGTAGCAGCGTGGAGTCCTGGCTCAGAAAAGGAGCACAATCCATTCCTGGCTTGGGAACCATCAACGCAATTAATTATATTTGGATCGCAGTGTAAAAATTGCCACTTAGGCAGAGATGCTCAGGCCTACAAACATTGCCCGAGTTTAATTAAAAGGATGATTTTAAGCAGCTTTGGGCACGGATACTTTATACTTCTCTGTTGGTTTCTATCACTGTCTCAATAATGAATTGTCAATGAGCTCAAATGAAATGAGCTTTCGTTCTGCGTGGCATAAAGCTCTCCAAGGGGGAAACATAGCTGCTTCTGAAGAGGGTTTTAGTAGTGTGTAAAATATGGGTGAAAATGAGGAAGTTTCTGCTTTCTTGGGTGTCCGTAGGGTGGAGAGCACAAATGCAGCCTGTGTAAGAATGAGCCTCCGCCAAGCGATGGTTCATGCGGAGGACGGCTGTGTTCCCGCAACGCACCCAACCGCTGCTGCCTGCTTCCGAAGGGACTCGGGTGAGCCTGTACCTGGAACGTGGCTGAGCTCTATTAGGTACTAGGGCTAAGCTGGTGGCTGGGCTGGGGCAAGCAAACTCAGCATTTCGCAGGATGGGGCCTTGAGTTTTGCAGCGTTTCGGGGTGTCGAAGGGAGCGCTGTGGGTATTCTCTTGGCCTCCACATTAAGCTCTCGGATTTTTCCCAGAGAACTGGGCAGAGCGAAATACAGTCCCAGAAAGGGAGCGCTTAATTAAGCAGCTCTGTGCCTTCTTCTGGTGTCGACCCCGGCAGCGCCTGTGAACTGCGTAAATGCACTCGAGCTTGCTGTCCAGAGCTCTGATCTGGGTGAAGCAAAGGGACTCATTTCAAAGCCTCTCTTGTGTTCTTTGGTAGCACGTACAAGGACAGCGTTACAGACATTACTGCTCTGCCTGTAATGGCTAAGGAAAAGGGCTCGACAGATTATTGG
>NW_009647680.1:9836966-9845415 GCF_000708025.1 Charadrius vociferus
GGGAGGGGGGTTGGAACTCGATGATCTTAAAGGTCCTTTCCAACTTAAACCATTCTATGATTCATTTTAAAAAAAAAAAAAAAAAATGGAAAATCCTCTTCAAAGCTAAGATGATGCAGGTTATGGAGAACACATGTTTTTTCCACTCTGAAGGGAAAAAGATTTAACACAATTGCTCCCTCCCTCCATGCTGGTAATGTATTTTGATGGCTTAGAGTCGGAGTCACTGGGATGATTAAGTTTTGAAAGAGGTCTTTGCTCCCTGATTTATTAAAAACATTTTATATCACTCCTTTGTGGAAGATCTGTGTTAGGGCATGGGAAATGGTTATTTGAATAAATGCTTAACTACTCTAACAGCTTTCATCAGCCCAGCTTGAATTATCATTGCTAATCAGTCATTTTATTGAATTTAATTAGAAATAATAATACCAAAACTAGGACAAACAAGACTCTATTAAGAATAAAGTTCAATAGTGTCACATAAAAGGGTGGAGGACCCAGGCTGATGAGATCTTTAAGCCTGGAGCAGAAGATGTTGTATGGCTCTGGGTAACTGTTTCCTTTGTGTCTCGATTTTTCCCCTATTCTCCTGCCATCTGTAAACTAACAATACAGTGTCTAGGTGTGCTGTGAGGTTTAATAAACAAAATGTGGGGTGCTTTGCCAGATAATTAGGGTATATGGGTCACGTTATTAATTATTCAAGTGTGCCTGGATTGTTTTCAAGCAGAGGTGAATGACCCAGGGCGGATCCTTGGCCCATCTTCTCCTTTTCTTGCCGCTGAAGCCAGAGCAGCCGACGTGGCACGGGGAGAGCCGGTCCCGGAGCGTGGCAGGAGGGTGCTGGGGCGCACGCGACCCTGCGGGCACGGTAGGACTCTGCTCTTTGGAGGTTGCAGTGAGGAAAACTGCTGCGTTGCTTCAGGCTGAGTGGCTGGGGAAGGAGGGGAGGAAGTTTGGCACTTCGCAGTCCCGTCTGGGAACTTAGACAGCATTTTTTTTTTAATTTATGCGTTTATTTTTGGCTGCTTACAAAAGGAAATACAGTCCCATCTTGTCGCAGCGTGAATTGAAACCTTAGCACTCAGCACACCAGCTCTGCTGCCCAGGGCGAAGCCTCGACGTACTGCTAGAAAAGCCCTTCTTGAGATAACAGCTTTTTCTCAGCTGCGCTTCCTCGGAGGGCAGACAGAAGTGGCATGTTCTATGAGGAATCTTTGAGAACCTTTTCTTCTGCTTTTTTTTCCGGGTAAAATTCATTCGCCGACGCCTTTTCAACAGAAACATGTACATTTTCATTGTGCAAAATCCAAACCACCAAACAATACTAATGGGAGTATTGTTTTTACATCGAGGCTAAAAAACAGGTACTTCTGTCCAACTCTGAGGTTTCATTTTAATACAGTCTACCCAACTGAAGGATGTAGAACATTCTTCCTCTTCTCCAAACTGTTGGGCACCCATACCTCACTAGCATCATTAGGAGCCCTGGGTTTCCAGATCCTCCAAAAACTAGACCCTGGAGGCATTGAATCGGTATGTTTGAATGGTGAATGTCTGTACGCGTGTGGTTTCTTGTGTCGGGCCAGAGCTTCATTCAACATACAAATTTCAGCATCCCTGACCAATCCCAGTCGTGCTTGGGTCAAGCACTGCTGCCAGCTGGTGTCTCCTGGCAGCTGAGCAAAGTCATCTGCTCATTTTGATGGAGCAGGCAGGTCCTCCATGCTCAAAATGAATATGGTCGTGCTGGAACAGAGTGGAATTAAATTGGATGGCTCGCTTTATTAATTTCTTCCCTTCCTAAGGGAAAGGGCAACGTGGCTGACAAAGCTAAGCTCTTGGGCTTTAGGGTCACCTTGCTCTCCTTTCCTCCTCTGCTGACATCATGCTTTGTTTTGTCCTTGGGTCTGAAGCTATTGTTTCTAGATTTTCTTGCAATATAGAGTTCAGTGTGTGTATGTACGGGGGGGGATGTTGGTGGACGATGGGGAAGGGAGGAACATACTATATTGAAGGGTCACATTATGTTCATTAAGCAGGGCTGAAAATTTGGCACAAATCGCCTTCCAGCTTAACTCCACTGCAGACGTGGTCCGAGTAATCACTGTATTTGTGTTTATGTAGACCCCTGTAGTATTTTTGGGGGTGAGAACAAGGGCACCCTACAAATGAATAGCTGTGTGCGCTGGTGTGATTTAGTGCTTAGCCCCGAGTCACAACAACCAGCTTCTGCCTCCGGCTGTGTCACTGCCATGTGGTGTGACCTTGGCATGGGCTGACAGTGCAGGGATTGCATCTTCTTGATTAATGGCCTTGCTCAGAGTTATATCCCCTTGGTTCGACAGCATAAATAAGTCTTTATTACCCCGGTAGCAGCGTGGAGTCCTGGCTCAGAAAAGGAGCACAATCCATTCCTGGCTTGGGAACCATCAACGCAATTAATTATATTTGGATCGCAGTGTAAAAATTGCCACTTAGGCAGAGATGCTCAGGCCTACAAACATTGCCCGAGTTTAATTAAAAGGATGATTTTAAGCAGCTTTGGGCACGGATACTTTATACTTCTCTGTTGGTTTCTATCACTGTCTCAATAATGAATTGTCAATGAGCTCAAATGAAATGAGCTTTCGTTCTGCGTGGCATAAAGCTCTCCAAGGGGGAAACATAGCTGCTTCTGAAGAGGGTTTTAGTAGTGTGTAAAATATGGGTGAAAAGGAGGAAGTTTCTGCTTTCTTGGGTGTCCGTAGGGTGGAGAGCACAAATGCAGCCTGTGTAAGAATGAGCCTCCGCCAAGCGATGGTTCATGCGGAGGACGGCTGTGTTCCCGCAACGCACCCAACCGCTGCTGCCTGCTTCCGAAGGGACTCGGGTGAGCCTGTACCTGGAACGTGGCTGAGCTCTATTAGGTACTAGGGCTAAGCTGGTGGCTGGGCTGGGGCAAGCAAACTCAGCATTTCGCAGGATGGGGCCTTGAGTTTTGCGGCGTTTCGGGGTGTCGAAGGGAGCGCTGTGGGTATTCTCTTGGCCTCCACATTAAGCTCTCGGATTTTTCCCAGAGAACTGGGCAGAGCGAAATACAGTCCCAGAAAGGGAGCGCTTAATTAAGCAGCTCTGTGCCTTCTTCTGGTGTCGACCCCGGCAGCGCCTGTGAACTGCGTAAATGCACTCGAGCTTGCTGTCCAGAGCTCTGATCTGGGTGAAGCAAAGGGACTCATTTCAAAGCCTCTCTTGTGTTCTTTGGTAGCACGTACAAGGACAGCGTTACAGACATTACTGCTCTGCCTGTAATGGCTAAGGAAAAGGGCTCGACAGATTATTGGACTTGCTTTTTGCTTTCTTTTTTTTTTTTTTTCCCCCTCCTGTGTGTGTGCTTTTGTTGGAGATGAGGAATTAGGACTACATTTTTTTTTTTTTTTTTAAAAGGACTCTTGAATGCCCACAACCCCAACTGACCTAGGCACTTGCGGAGACTTAGCCAGAATTTTCAAGTTATTTTTAAATGCTGGAAGTCTTGCAGAGGTCTGGGAATGTTAAATGATTGATTATTTGCATCGTAGAGCATAGGAGTCACAGCCCTGGACTGAGGCTCCATTGTGCTAGGTGCTGAATGCACACAGAAGAGAATGACTGGGTTTGCCCAGGGTACCATGAAATTGGAGCAGAGTCAGCTCCCCTCCCTCTTTTCTGGTATCTTTATACATGCTCGGTGTGATACAGCAGTGTATCAAATCACCAATAAGTTTTTTTTTAATGTCAGATGAAGTCCAAATAAAGGTCAGGTTTGTGTAGCGTGCATTTACTTAATGTCTTGAATGGCAGAGCACGGTAAAGTGTATGAATGCTTGGATGAGAAATAATTGTTCACACTTAGAATTGATAACAGTGACTATATTTTTAGCTGGTTTTCTCTCTTGTGTCCAGGCCTCTGGTCAGTGCTGCGTTGTCGTTACCAGCTGACTTGGGTTTACTGCGCTCCTTTGATCACTTTGCCAGCGTGACATCTGGCTAGTTTCCCTTTGCCGGCGTCCCAGGAACGTGGTGAAGTTCTCACAGTTATCTTTATCTATCTTTTCCCTTTACAATTAACCTGAGATATGAATGATTCCTCCCCATAGCTGTGGATTTGGGGCTTTTTTTCCTTCTAAAGAGCAGGCAGGCAAATTCAGCCCTACACCAGTAATGTTGCGTTCTCTGTGGGCTATCACAAAGCTAAAAAATCCTGCTGTTGTTGGGCACCTTAGGATAGTCCATGGAGTTGCAGGGCTAATGGTTGGTTTTGTAAACGTAGGTGGTGCTCAGTGTACAAATTGGAGAAGACTGGTCCCGGCAGGATGCCTAGAGCTGGGAAAAGACTGAAATCAGTTCCAGTGGGAGTTGTGCTGCGCTTGTCCTCCTAAAAGCTCTGTCTCGGACACAGAGAGGCTTTATTCTTGCAGCACGGAATCGATCTGTGACTGAAGTGTTTGACCACGGTTGACATCTTGGAGCAACAAGGATTTTAAAATTTTTTTTTATTGTTTTTAGGTTTCTTGCAGCCAGAAAGCCCCTTGAAAGATAAGTATCTAGTCCTCATTCTTGGGCGGCTGTTCAATAGGAAAGAAGTACAACCTGAAGTGCTCATAGCAGCCGGCATCGCTGGAGACTGTCACGTGCCGCAGTAACTTACGCTTAGTGAAGTTTCAGTGCCTGTGCCTGGACAACAGCTGAGAAATGTGTGTCTCGCTGAAGCCAGACTGCTGCTCTGTGGGACAGGATCTCCTGCTAGCCAGCTGGTATCACGCTTTAGTTTTAAGTGTTACTTTTTTGAGGATTTCATGCTAGGGAGAAATTAGAGACCTGCACATCAAACCCATCAGTCCTGGGTGGGTACTTCAGCAATTACAAGCTTTTCAAAATATTTTTGTCCCGTGTCCAGTTCTGGCCCAGTCACAATCTGAACTTGTGACTAAACCAATTTATTTAGGGAAAATTCTTTCTTTAACTGAAGAGCCCCAAATTGAAATGTTTTAGCAAAAACCTGAAACACGGGCACAGGTAGGACAAGAGCCCACGTCTCCTGTTTCCCACTACAGGCCAACCTCCGCGGCCTGGCAAGCAGAAGTTTTTGACCAGTTCTTCCTTAAACACTGCACAATTTTGGCCGAGTGACTCATTGTTTCATATTTGTTGTTTGTATTGCTATAGCAGTTGAGGCTTTGGATCCAAAACCTTGTTGTGCCAGGTGCTGTAGGAACATGGAAAAAAAAAAAACCCAAACCCAAAACAAAAAGGCCTTGTGAGGAAGAACATGCATTTCTGTATAACCCAAGACAACAGATGGCTACAGATGGGAGAGCGCAAGGAACTGATGAGATAATACTGACCTGTGCAGTGAGTAATAGTCTTGGTACATCACTTATCTAAACATTGCTGAGGTTTTTATAGACACTATTGCAAAGGGCAGTTTGAAGGAGGATCATCAAGTGATGGAAGAAGTTTACGGTAACATCGCATCAAGCGAGAAAGGCAGCAGAGGGAAAAGAAGCATGCTGAAAATGATGTCTGAGGAAAGATGTTTGCTGCAAAATCTGGTTAGCGTTGTAGATGCTGTGGTCATGTATGAGAGAGTGCAGGTATGAGAGCAAAGCAGAGACAGAAAGTTTATTTGTTTGAGCAGAGAAAGCAGAGACAGTGGGGAAGAGAAACCTACAGGCAGGCTATGTATTCAAAGTCTTGACCTGGAACTTTCTTCTGGTGTGTTTACTACTACCAACTCAAGGAAAAAGAAAGTCTTGTTTCTCTGAATCGTAACCTTTAACCGTCGTGTGGCATGAGGGAACAGATGAGTGAAGCGGAATGTGTGTGTTCCTTTATTTGCAGTGCAGATGCCTCCATAAGGGGCAAAGGGAAAAGGCTGCTTTTTGTAGCGTTGTTTATTTAAACTGCAGTTTAACAAAATTAGCCTGTGCAGAAACTTCAGCGAACATCCTCTTTAAGTTGAAAGCTTGCAGAGCGAGATGCAAGTCAAATGGCAACGCGAGCAATTAGCATGCATCCCTTCATGAGTGTTAAACTGTGCTGCTTATCTAGTGATCGGGTTCTTTTTCTCCTACGTGCTGTCTACAGCTAAAAATAATGTCAAGTTAAAGATGTACCAAAGAGAGCAGCAGTCCATGGTTTTACTGAAGCAGCTCGCTGTCTCCCCAGTCATGGTTTGCTTCCCATGCAGCATGGGAGGAAACAACCATTCGGGAATGGCCTGAGGATGTCCAGGAGCCCAAGTGCTCATAGCCCACAGTGTAAAAGGTGTTGCTTGGAGTGCAGCTTCCCCACGGTAAAAATAAAACTTTTAAAGGTGTGTTGCTGTTTGATAGGAAGGATTCTTACAAAGGAAGTGGAGAATCAAGAATGCTTTTGTATCCTGTGAACGCAGCATGACGTGACTGCAGAACAAGAGAGGATGTGTTTAAATAGACTCCCCAGAAGGTTGCTGGAGAAATAGTTTCATAGTAGGAAATGCATTGGTTGCTTCGGCATAAAATGATATCCCAGATGTGTTCTCTGCAGTAGGGACCCCTTTTAGCTGAAACAAATTTAGCTGTCTGGAAGGAGCCCAGTTCTTCATCTCAAAGGCTCTTTCAGCAATGAACTTTGGTCTTGCCACTAGAGGGGGACTGCAAGCTGTACACCGTACAATCTTCCTGCTGGGCTTCACCGGCCACCTTTCAGTGCTAACACCAGCCCAGCAACTCCAGCGGCAGGACCCTCTCACCTCTGTTGGGCTCTGGGGTGTCACAGCACCCATAAAGGTCAGACCTTGCAGCCAAACAAATCTGAAGAGACTTGGATGAGGGGAGCCTGACTGGTGCGATGTTTGGGTGCTTCACCAGTGATCTGCTTCTGCAGAATGTCATTTTTTTATTCCCACACAGCTACAAAAAGTGTCCTGAGCACGAATGGCGTTCAGTGAAAGCTAAGCAGGAGGTTTGTGCAACCTCCCTGAGTTATGGAGAGGTGTGAATAACCCCTCTCTGGTCAAAGATGAAATGGAAACATAAGTGCTTCTCGATCCTGTGAGAGAAGTAAAGGCTTTACGTCTAACAGACTCGCTTGTGCGCTGGGTCTGACCTACCTATTTCTTATTGCCTTACAGGGCTTTTACCCATGTGTTCACCTTCGGCCCGACGTTCCGAGCGGAAAACTCACAGAGTCGCCGGCACCTGGCGGAGTTCTATATGGTGGAGGCTGAGCTATCCTTCACCAAAAGCCTCCAAGACATCATGCAGGTGGGCACTCCAAATGTCTATGCAGGATTGGTACCAGAACTTCCTCCTCCTCCCTGAGCTGTGCTCCCTGCCCTCAACTGAAGTTGCAGCTCCTCTCGCCTTGTGTGAGCCAGGTAGATGTTGCACGGAGTCTACCCAAGCATTAGATGTTGGGTGGAGTCTACCCAAGCATCAGGGTTTGCTCAGCAGACGTAAGGGAAGATAAAGGTGCAAACACAGCCCCCATTTGAGTGTATTCCTGTATTGCTAGGAAATGCATAAACGTGTTTGGCTGGTGCTAATGAAAGTGGCACTCTCCCCTTCAAAACCTTCAGCATCTCTCCAGTGAATCTGAGCAGTACTTACGCCGTGTGTCCCTCGGTGTGCTCTGTAAAGAGCTCCTTGAAACCTGCATTGAAATCTCAAGTACAAACAACAGTTCCTGGCATATGCTATTCACTATACACTTTAGCAGAAGACTGGAAGAAAACCTTAGTCAGCTAGCTTTCGATTTTTCAGGCTTGACTTCTCAGTTGCAGTTTAACCACATGATGGATACTAATGCATCTTACTGGTCTCAGCATAAGCCAGCTTATGCCCAGTAGGGTTTGTGAGTAAACATCCACACGCACTCTCGTATATCAGATAAGGTCCTTGGAAACCTATAGGAGAAATAGCCTTAAAAAGAAAAAGACCTGAGGCACTGGCTACAGATGTATAAAACAACATCCAGGTGGTGATTTCTTCAGCCTGGATCGTATACAGTCAGTATGGCCCGCCAGCAGAGCTGACCTACTGTCTCTTGTGTGTGCTGCTTCTGCATCTTGGATGTCTGGATGACACTGGGCCGTGTGGACTGACCCGTCGGGAATCTCTGTGCTCCATCAATAACAGCATCCCGCTCTTTCTTTTCTCCAGAACAGCTTCACGTATTCTTAGAGCATGGCATATGTATATCTTTACACCTTACTTCCTAAGCCCCCCCGTTTCTCTAGGTAATCAGGAGCTGATGGAAATCTTCACTGCTGTTATCTAGTATAATAAGCAGGGTCTTCTGTTAAGTGGTGTTTGAGCCCTTGAACACAGCATGAACATACCCGTACTCTTGTGCTGAGAACGCTAGTTTCTTGGCTTTTGAAGTATAGACAGTTCAGACAATTCAGAGAATTAGATTTGAGAACTGTTCTGGAATATGTAGG
>NW_009647680.1:9845457-9853349 GCF_000708025.1 Charadrius vociferus
TTGTTGTTGCTAAACATCTTGTGAAGTCTCAGCTTGTGCTTTCCTCTTTCGCTTCTTCCCTCTGTCCTTAAGTCTTTAACAAGCATCTTTCCCTGTAACAGAAAGTCTTCTAGCAGCACCATTTTGCGTTCCTCATAGTGATTCTACATTGCAACATGCTTACTTTTGTGATGTTCTCCTTTGCAGAAGTGGAGTTCCCATTTTGTTTATTTTTAAATCATTGGGCAATCTCTCTTTAAAAAAAAAAAAAAGAAACAAAAAAGAAACAAAACAAAAAAAAAAAACAAAACTGACAGCTGCTCTAAAGCCTAGGTTAAGTTTCTTTTTCCCTGCATAACTGACCTAAATTCAGTGTTCTCGCATTATCTGCCCGTTGGGCAGTTTGTCTGTTTGTCGTCATCTGCAAGTTCTTTGTTCGGTGCAAAACGCCCAGTTGAAAGCCTTGGGGGCTCTTGGCCAGGGTTAGCATCTGAACTTTGTCCTTGCATAAAGAGCTGGATTGTTTAAAATTTATTTTTAAAATTGGTATTCAACATTTGGACTGACTACCTCTAACTTTAGCAAGTTAGTGTGCTGGGAATGCTCAGCTTCTCCAGGGACATCTTGAAGTATGTGCTTATAGACCATTAAAAAAGAGCCTTGCTGCAAAGATGTACAGGTTTACCATTCACTGATGAGGCTCGAGATCTTTCTCTCAGCCAAAGCTACAAAAGAAACGTGACTTTCCTTACAAAATAAAAGAAAAAAGAAGATTTAATAATAAAGTTGCGTGTATTCGGGAGCAAGGGGCCTGAAATCTTAGAGCAATGGCCTTTTTGCTCCACTGTAGTTGCAGAGTAGTGCTCAGTGCTTCCTAAATAAGTAGCACAGTTCCTGTGAAGTCTCATGTGTCTGGATCATGCAGTCTAAACTTCTTTTCTGTGCCAAAACCCGTTTTAGTGCTACAAAGAAGCTTAAAATCTCACAACACTGATTTCACAATAATTTCTGTGGAAAGTCCCACATGCTCAGTGCAGTGTACACGCTTTCTGCAAACTGGATGAGAAAGAGAGGGAGTTCGAAGAAAGTCAGGTAAGACAGTGAAAGGGTTCGATCTGTATGGAAGTGTCTGGACTCACCAGAGCCATCGCCCCTCCAGTTCCTGAACTGGAGGTCCAAGGTCTCCAGTCTCATCTGTCCTCGGAGATGCCTACTGCCACCCTCTCCCTTCAGTGCTGTCATGTGGCCGTATTCGTAGGTCATTATCTTCCATTTTTCGTGGAAGTGGATTTAAAGGATCTCACTTCACTCATGACACTAATGGGGTCTCAAAGAGGCTGTATGATGCAGTCATTATATAATTTCATTAAATGTACATACAAAACCATGTCAGAAAACCCACTTTATTTAGGCAATAAAGTTAGGAAACGCCAGAAGGAAGTTTTCCTGATGGCACTTTTGGGAGTTTATGCATAGTGTTAGTCTTCCTTAGTGAGATCACATCCTAGCACCACTGTCTCTTTAAAAGATGAAGAATAATCTCTTTAAGATGGAGCATACAATTTAAAACACATTATTTGAGTTCTGTCCTGAGGGCAGAAGTATTGTCTTCCACTGGTTATGTACTTCATCAAAATTAATTTACTGTCAGTACAGCCCAGTGACATGGAGCATTATTACCTCCGTTTTACAGAAGGGAATTCAGGCATGAAATTAAATCGGCAATAGCACTGATTTGGGGTGCCAGTTTCAGGAGCCTTCGATCTGAAATGTGGGTGTGGTTTGATTTCCAGAATAGTTTGCGCTCAGAGTACCGTCTTCAGTGCCAAGGCGAAGACTAAGACAGTTGGGCAAATCTGACCACAGTCTCAAGGGAACAAGCACTGGTAATCACACGGGAAAGGATTTTTCCAAGTGTCTTATGCAGCACTCCTTAGGGACACTGGGGTACCTGCACGGCTATAGGTTCCTTCTCTGAAGTGGCATCCAGTTGCCATAACTGAGGCTCTTTCTGTTTCCAAACTTCCATCAGCGTTTATTGTTCAGTTTTGATGGTCGGTGAGGCAGTGATCTGACAGACCAGATTCTCCCTCCTTTCATAACAACAGTGCCTCTAGAGTGGGCCCTGAGCTGTTGGTTATACAGCTGAGGGAGGAGACTTTATGACCGAGATCAGACATGAATCTCCCCTCTGTGTGTGTATATGTGCACACACGTACGGTGTGTGTGAGCAACCATGAAGACAAAAAATAATGGTCCACTTGGTGAATGTTTCATGTGTAAATACCCTGTGATCTACGCTGCATCCATATGCATGCCCCAGGTAAGTAGGATTTTTGTTTATGCATTTGGCAGTTACTGTGATTTTTCTGAAAGTGTCTTATGTAATAAAGATGATGATGATTTGAACACTTCTTGTAGTACAGAGCACCTCCATCTTAACATGAGAAGGAACTTCTTTACTTTGAGGGTAGTGGAGCACTGGAACAGGCTGCCCAGAGAGGTGGTGGAGTCTCCCACTCTGGAGACATTCAAAACCCGCCTGGACGCTGTCCTGTGTAACGTGCTGTAGGTGACCCTGCTCTGGCAGGAGGGGTGGGCTAGATGATCTCCAGAGGTCCCTTCCAACCCTAACAATTCTGTGAATTCTGTGAATTCAGTTGGACCTTGAGATGTTTGCCACTGTTTTGTTGATGATTTCCTCTGTTTCAACTCTGGTCGTGATTTTGTTTGGGAAGAGGAAAAATTGCAATATCAAAAGCTCCAAATTAAAATTAAACATAATATTTGGGAACTGTTCCTCATCAAAATTGGGCAGCTAACCATTCCGTTCCACAGCAACATTGGGGAAGGGCAGGATTGATACTGCTGAACTTCTTTGAAAGATAAAAATCGAGATAAAGGCTGGGAGGGATGAGGGAGAAGGGAAAACTTTTACCTCTGCCCTCCTCACCTGTAATTCTGCCAGCACAATTTCTACATTTTCATTATGAAGCCACCAAATAATTGGACTGTTGGACACCAAGAGTCCCACCTCTGAGATGAGCTACTTGCTATGATTCCCATGGCTTTTTCCCTGTATCAGTCTCCTATCAAACATGTTTCATAGAACGGTTTAGGTTGGAAGGGACCTTGAAGATCATCGAGTTCCAACCCCCCTGCCATGGGCAGGGACACCTCCCACCACACCAGGTTGCCCAAGGCCACGTCCAGCCTGGCCTTCAACACCTCCAGGGATGGGGCCTCAACAACCTCTCTGGGCAACCTGTTCCAGTGCCTTACAACCCTCAAAGTGAAAAACTTCTCCCTAATGTTTAATCTAAAGCTGCCCTTTTCCAGTTTGAAGCCATTCCCCCTCATCCTATCACTACATGCCCTAGTAAAAAGTCCTTCCCCAGCTCTCCTGTAGCCCCTTTAGGGACTGGAAGGCCGCAATAAGATCTCCCCGGAGCCTTCTCTTCTCCAGGCTGAACAGCCCCAACTCTCTCAGCTTCTCCTCATAGGCTCCAGGCCTTGGATCATCCTCGTGGCCCTCCTCTGGACACGCTCCAGCAGGTCCATGTCTTTCTTATGTTGGGGACTCCAGAGTTGGATGCAGTACTCCAGGTGGGATCTCACAAGAGTGGAGTAGAGGGGCAGAATCACCTCCCTTGACCTGTTGGCCACACTCCTTTTGATGCAGCCCAGGATCCGGTTGGCCTTCTGGACTGCGATTGCACATTCCTGGTTCATGCTGAGCTTCTGGTCAATCAGCACGCCCAGGTTCTTCTCCTCAGGGCTGCTCTCCAGCCATTCCCCACTGAGCCTGTATGTGTGCTTGGGATTGCCCCGACCCAGATGTAGGACCTTGCACTTGGCCTTGTTGAACTGCATGAGGTTGGCTTGGGCCCACCTCTCCAGCCTGCCCAGGTCCCTCTGGATGGCATCCCTCCCCTCCAGCGTGTCCACCTCACCAAACAGCTTGGTATCATCAGCAAACTTGCTGAGGGTGCACTCGACCCCACTATCCATGTCCGCGACAAAGGTGTTGAATAGTACATGTCCCAGTACAGACCCCTGAGGAACGCCACTCGTCACTGCTCTCCACTTGGACATTGAGCCGTTGACTGAAACTCTTTGAGTGCGACCGTCCGGCCAGTTCTTTATCCACCGAGTGGTCCATTTGTCAAATCCATGTCTCTTCAATTTAGAGACCAGGATATCATGTGGGATGGTGACAAACGCTTTGCACAAGTCCAGGTAGATGACATCAGTTGATCTTCCCTTGTCCACTGCCGGTGTAACCGGATGTTTCTTACAGGATACGTTCAAGGCAATCAATTGGCCTGTGTCTCCAGCTCACGCGTTCCCTCAAACCAGCAAGCCAGTGGTTATGCTTCCCCACTCATTTTTCATATAGCCTACTTTTTAGTCTTTCACTATATTATCTGCTTAAAGCTGTAACTTCTGAGTTGGAGAGCTTTTTCTTTTCGTTTTCTCCCCTTTTCTTTTTTCCCTCCACTCTTCGTGCCTAGTACACGCTTGGCATAAATAAGGGCAGTGAGGAGGCCAATGCATGGCCCACGTGGCCGTCTCTTTTTGCCAGGATAAAACCTCAGTCGCAAACCTGGAAATATTTCTCAGATTGTTTTTCCCATACCACCCACATCTTTTTTTTCCACAAGAGGAAGCTGCTTATGTTGAATGCTGTGGGAACCTAATTGTTACTTTATCGCACAGTGAGGGAAAAAAAAGTGCTAATTAAACAACGTGCTTTTCTGAAACCAGATGATACTTTCATTTTCTAGAAAGAGGAAGCTTAATGTTAAATCCCTTCGTCTCAGCCTGGTGAAACCAGATGAGTTGCCAAGAAGTTTTCTGATTTCATTTGCATAAACCTTTTTCTAGCTACTTTGAAGAAAGTTCAAAGCTGACTGGTTATTTGCCACTCGGCAGCAGGAATGCTAGCTTTTCATTTCCTCTGTGTTTGAGTACCAGGAGGGGTAAAACTGTTCATCTGCATATGATAATGCTGTTTCTTTATTTGGATCTTCCCTTTTTAAACGGAGGGCCCGGATTGATGCAGGAGTCTGAAGGCTGAGTTTGGCTCCAGAGGAGTCAAAATGGGCTGATTTACCAGCTTCTCTAGGCTGGTGGGACGCAGAGGTTGTTCATCAGCGCAGAGCAGTGTTTCAGCAGTTTGGAACAGGTGATGGCGAATGTTCTTCTAAACATGAGAATTTGCACAATGTGCCTGAAATCTCATCTTGGCTATGTCAGTAGCCCAGATTCTTCTTTTCTGTGCCTTTTGTTCTTCTTACCCTTTAAGATCTGGTTCCTTGCAAGGCAGAGACGTGCTTCTTCCTCAGGTCTGCTGGCTGAATGTCACGTTCATCTTTTCACAGTTAGTCTCCCCTGGGCTTTGCGGTGTCTAGGGACTGCTACTCACCTAACTGCAACTAATGAAGCAGTTGGTATGCTCACAGAAAAAAAAAACAGGAATGTGCCAGGACTTTCAGAGGTGGTTTTTATTGGGAAAAACCTCCTATCCCAAGTTGAGATGATGTGCAGCCCTGGTGCGTTGCTCTGTTCCTTACAAAGGAGATGAGAATAAGGAGGGTGATTTTGAAGAAGAGTTGGGATCATCAGTACTACACAGGTGTCAACTATGAGCTTTGCGCAGGTGTAAGGCTACAAGGAGTCATGGGAACTCGTAATCTGCACAACAAGCAGGTGTCTTCGGTGGACTGTTTAGCTTAAGCAAAAGAGACAATTACTCTTAAAACAGGTTGATCAGAATGCAGTGGCATCCCACATGGGGACTTTTTTAGTTTAGAAATAAAATGGGGAAGCCCATTTGACTGGATAAGTATATACAAATTGGATGATAATGCCATTTAGCTAATCCACATTAGTTTAGGGAAATGAAACCACATCTTTTTTTAGTTTCTCAAACATCCCTGCGTTGATGTGTCCTCCACTTTAGCTCTCTACTCATCTCTGTACATGTTCTCTTTGCTTTGCTCTTACTGCGCAGTCTCTCTAGCTGGGATCTGTTTGGTGGGTGGCTCTATACAGTACAAGTTTATTCTCCTCTCCTTTTGTTCTGTCTCTTCTAACAACAAAGCAGAAAACCAGAATTGCTCATTACAAGACAGACTCCTCACTAGTAATTAATCTGAGACCAGTCATCACAAATGGTTGTAATGTGTGTGTTTGTGGCTGGCCAGAGCTGCTGCTTGAATATTTTAGCTTTTTTTTCACTGGAGATACCTGACTGAAGATACTGAGGCCATCAGCAGACCCTGAAGCCCTAAACCCATAGCAGAAACACAGGTTCCACTCCTCTACAGCTAGTGATCAAACCTGCTACTTCGGAGCATTAGCAAGCTGGTCCCCTCTTATGCAGTCTGACCATGCAGAAGGACAGAAGCTCCTTCTGTACCCTTTGGCTGATATGTACCGTGTTTTATTTATAGTCTGAGACATCTAAGCAGTGTTAATTTTTCATGCACTCCTGTTTTCTCTATTAGGTTATGGAAGATCTTTTCAAGACAGCGACAAGCACTGTGCTCTCCAAATGTCCTCATGATGTTGAGCTTTTTCATAAATACATAGCTCCTGCCCAGAAGGTAATAAATGCGACAGTAAAGAGCTGCAATCCTGTTGTGCATTTTGGGGGCTCTTGTCTATAGGGAGGCTTAATTTTTATTTTTTTTTTTTTTTTTTACTATGTTGCCCTGTGTTAACAAACTGTGAAGAGCTAGAAGTCAGCCTGAGCTTAAATGATTGTTCAGGCCAACAGAGAGAGGACACACAACTGGCAGCAAATGTGTAGAACTGTAGCTGTCACATCATCTAGCAGCCTCTGAATCATCAGCTCCGATAATCGGGTACCCTTTTAGCACTGAATGGCTGGGAGTGGATTTTGACCCGTATCTAGATCACAGTGCAGACCTACAAATTAAAACTTAGAGGGAGGTGGCTATTCTGAGTTTCCCCTGGGCTCCTGAACCCTTAAGAGTAGCTTTACATTTTTATTTTTTCTTCTTTTGACCAAGGACAGGTTGGAACAAATGCTGAAGAACAAATTTGTGACGTAAGTACTTCTATTTCAAAACCATCTGGAAGAAGGCTTTTGGGGAAAGAGATCCTATTTTGTTTTCGTTCTTTTTCTTTCCCAACGCAATGTCTTCTGGGTTAGCATAATGTCTCCAAAAGAGCATGAATTGCAGTTCCCTCTGTACTGTCCGACAGTTGCCCTTTCATCTCCGCATGAGATTGGCATGTGAATCAGCTGGCCTTTGGCTTTTGCATCCCTGGACAAGATCTTCTTTGTATAAGGGTATCCTCCTTCCAGCATGTACCTGTGCAGTGGTTTGCTCATTGTCTGTCTTGATTTTGTCTTTGGTGCTCTGTCTTCCTTACACTTCCACTCTAATGGCTCTCTTTTTATG
Source organism: Charadrius vociferus (assembly GCF_000708025.1). Classification (NCBI taxonomy): domain Eukaryota; kingdom Metazoa; phylum Chordata; class Aves; order Charadriiformes; family Charadriidae; genus Charadrius; species Charadrius vociferus. The sequence goes on from NW_009647680.1 coordinate 9,852,873, forward strand.
AAACTATGTTTTGATTTAAAAATCCCAATTGGTTTTCTGTTCCTGATTGCTTGTGCAACTGCTTTTCCCAGTTCTGTCTGTGCTGAAGAACTGAAGGGTTTTGGTTTCCCTTCTTGAGAAGCCTCTTCTTCCCTATTTCTTCAAATTAGTGGTGCTCTCCATTCATCCCACAGAACATTGTAGGGCTACTCAGCCCAGCACTGGTTTTCCTGTTAAGCAGCTACAGCCATGCTTGAGCAACAGGGTCGTTCATGATAGGTTCTCCCTGTGCTTCATGCCTGCACAGACACCATGGGAGGCCTTAGTGAAGTCGCTCTCTCCCCATATCAGTCCTCCTCTCTTTAGACCTAACTGATATTCCTGAAGGGACAGAGGTGCACTCGGCTTTTCCCACGGTCCAAGGAAAAAGAAAGCAAGTCAGCCCATCTCTCTCTCCTTCTCTGTCTGTCTCTTCAACTGCTGGCAGATCTGGGGCAT
>NW_009647680.1:9853665-9882042 GCF_000708025.1 Charadrius vociferus
ATTCCTGGCTTACATCAGTGACATGCATTGAACCTGTGGCGGTGATATACCTCATTTGGGCCATGGCCTCACGTAACCCAAGCACATGGAGCGATATATTCCTTCCTGAGGCATTTCCGCCAAAAGCCTTACCCGTACTAGTGGAACTTTGTAGCTGGGTGTAAAGAGCTCATGCTATTGAGGGAGTTTGTCTCTAAGTGGATTTAGCCAATGATATGGGCAGATGAAATTATTATGATCAGGTTATTCTTTCTTTTCTCTGTCCACAACATTTGCTTAGTATGTGGAAAACTTGTCAGAAGAAGTATCTTCCATTGAGTCTTGATTTTCAGTTACCAAACCTGCAACATTGTCCACTGCACTTTTTGTTTCCTCTGCCATGATGCTGTTATTTTGTACTGCTGGAATCACAGAATGGCAGGGGTTGGAAGGGACTTCTGGAGATCATCTAGTCCAACCCCCTTGCCAAAGCAGGGTCACCTAGAGCAGGTTGGACAGGAACGCATCCAGAGAAGGAGACTCCACAGCCTATGCCAGAGTAATTTTCCTCATGTTGAGATGGAATTTCCCACATTCCAGTTTGTGCCCATTGCCCCTTGTCCTGTCGCTGAGCACCACTGAAAAGAGTCTGGCCCCATCTTCTTGCCACCCACCCTTTAGATACTGATCAGCATTCATGAGATCCCCTTTCATTCTTCTCTTCTCCAGGCTGAACAGCCCCAGTGCTCTCAGCCTTTCCTCATCAGAGGGGTGCTCCAGTCCCCTGAGCATCTTCGTAGCCTTCCGCTGGTCTTTCCAGTAGTTCCCTGTCTTTCTTGAACCAGGGAGCCCAGAACTGGACACAGTACTCCAGATGTGGCTTCAACCAGGGCAGAGTAGAGGGGGAGGATGACCTCTCTCGACCTGCTGGCCATGTTCTTTTTAATGCACCCCAGGAGACCATCGGCCTTCTTGGCCACAAGGGCACATTGCTGCCTCATGGTCAACTTGTCCACCAGGACTCCCAGGTCCCTCTCTGCAGAGCTGCTCTCCAGGAGGTCAGCCCCTAACCTGTACTGGTGCACGGGGTTATTCCTCCCCAGGTGCAGGACCCTACACTTGCCCTTGTTGAGCTTCATTAGGTTCCTCTCCGCCCAACTCTCCAGCCTGTCCAGGTCATGCTGAATGGTGACACAGCCTCCTGGTGTGTCAGCCACCCCTCCCAGTTTTGTGTCACCAGCAAACTTGCTGATGGTACACTCTGTCCCCTCACCCAGCTCACTGATGAATATGTGGAATAAGACTGGACCCAGTACTGAGCTCTGGAGAACACCACTGGTTACCAGCCTCCAACTGCAGGAAGTCAATGGAGAATCTGCTCTCAGATCTGTCAGAGGAGTAGAGAAACATTGCTGCAAATAAATCTCAGTTTTTGCAAAGTAAAATGAACATGTGTGAGCTACAAGCCCTTTGCACTCTGGTCTGTTGTTTTTACCTAATGCCATCCTGGACGGTGGAGCTATGTTGTTGGAGCGATGCCGATGAGGGCACATTGTTTTCTTAAAAGAAAAACAAAACACTAAACCACAAATTCATATGAAGCAATTCTCTGTGGAGCTCACTTCTGACAGAAATGCAATATTGCAATAATACAACAAGTGTCTTGAGAGCTCAGCGCTTCCTGCCCTGCATGTGGCTGAAGCACAGGAAGACATAGGGTTCTTGCCATATCAAATGGGTTTTGGCTTCTGTCCAAAGAGGCATTGCTGGGAAGTCTGACATCACAGCACAAGTTGGCATGGTGGTGGGGAAATGCCTCCTTAATTTTCCAGTGCGGCACTAAGCCAGTAAACTTTCTTGTTATTCCTTTCATAGTTATCTTAAAGACTATTTTTTTTTTTTCCCCTCTTGCAGAATTTCCTACAATGAAGCAGTGGAAATTTTGAAGCAAGCTTCTCAAACTTTCACTTTCAGGCCAGAGGTAGGTAGTTGCCTGGTGCCTTGTCCCCTGTGCCTGTTCGTGTGCGCAGCCAGCCTGAACTTTGCAGATCTCCTTTCTCTCCTTCTGATACCGCAAGAGTTGTTAATTCGCACAGTTCTCTGCCTCCTGGCGTGCTTGCTCAGTTGTAACCCAGGTATAACTTAAGCCCTTTGGGGTTGAAATGGGAGCAATAGAAGGAGTGAAATCTGTAGCAGGAGAACATGTAACATTTGCAGGGAAGTGATGAGTTTGCTGTTGAAGGAGCAAGGCTTTAGCAAAGGCGCTTCTCTTTCTTGTATGTGAGCGGTGCCCAGGGTGTTGTGGATTCAGTAGTGATCATTTAAGGAGAGTTGCTGCAATAGTCCTCAAATAAATGATAATTAGGATATCATCAAAAGTTTGACAAGGACTAATAAGCCAAAACCATGTCAAAATACCACGTATTCTAGATGTAGGTAAAAGGAATCCGTTGTCTTTGCAAAGCATAGATGTTGACTGGGAATAAGAATCGCACACTAAGTCTTTCTAACACTGTTAGAATATGGTTTCCTTAAAGTCATGTTTAGCCCAATTTCAAACACACACACCAGTAGGGAGAGCATTTTCTGGTGGTGCTCATCTCATGTCTGTACTGATTAATCTTTATCTCGTTCTGACGCTTTCAGGAAAATAACCCTCTGGCTGAAGCCACCTTCAGCTGTCTCATCTCTGTGTACAAGTGGGTGTAGAACCTCACATCCTGTATCTGTACTACCTTGATCTCAGACAGCAAACTCAGGGTATTTTCAGATGAGGAGAGTCTGCAGACTCCCCTCTTCCCCTTCCACTCCCCCAATATTCTTTGCACACCCTATAATGGACTGGAGGTCTCCAGTTATAACATCGCTGGAAGAAAGGAGAAGTGAAGGACATTGCAAATTTCCAACGCTTCTGAAAACAAAGAATTAGGTAATAGGATGCTGGGTTTTCTTAAGTGAGAATTAATGTAGCATGTAATGGGACACAGCAGGGAAGAGAGCGGTCAGCCCGGCAAAGCTGCTTTCTGTATACCGAAGGTAGTACTGAAATAAGGCGGGTTTGCTGGGTTGAGGAAGCTGACTTTGGATAGGTGCCTATTTCCCTTAAGCTATGCGGAGTGTGGTTTTGGATTTGGTTTCTTTTGTTTGTTTGGGGTTTTTTTTCTGATTTGATACCAGATGCTTGGGCTTGATGCAGGGGTGATCTGGCCCTGCTCTGTGAAAGTAAAACCATATTATGTTCATTGCTTTGCTCTGCCTTAAAACTTGTGAAACTCTTGTCTGCTTAGCAAATTTTCCCAGTGACCTGTGTGAGAAGTTGCTGTCCTTGGTTTCATGTTATTCAAAGGTGCACGTCTTTCCTACGCAGGGATTTTGCTGTGTCTCTTGCTGCAGGCAAGATGCACCAAAGCAGCATCCCAAGTCCCTTTTGCTGTCTTTACAGTGGGGCTGTGACCTCCAAACAGAACATGAAAAGTACCTGGTGAAGCACTGTGGTGAAGTTCCCGTGTTTGTGATTAACTACCCATATGACCTCAAACCTTTCTACATGCGGGACAATGAAGATGGACCTCAACACACAGTGAGTCCATAGGTCACACTTCCACCTCTTTTTTTGGCTGGGGATGTGTCTTAGCTTGCTGAGAGAGAGACAGATGAGGATAGTCTTCTCCTGGGCCTCTGGTCCGGAATTCCAAGATAAGACATGACCATCAGGTGATCCTGTTCAGTGGTTTTCCTGTTGTAGAAATAATCCCCAAAGCAGGAACAACAGGAGGAGGATTCAGGAGTTGGGTAGCATTAAGTTTTTGCTTAAGTTCTTTAAGACAGATTTGCTGTAGTTTATTTCTTTTGCTGGTAGACTTCTGTACTACTAGGTAAAATACCTACAATTGCATGGCTCTAAGCAGCCTGTGATTCTCTTGTCATCCAAATCTACCATCTGTGTAATCCTCAAGCAGCAGATGGACACAAGACATAAACTCTTCCTCCACAAGTCTCATGCTTTGAAGGTGTGAATTCCCAATTGAACTGAGACAGCCTGAAACATTGCTTTTACTACAAAGAGCTACTACCCCACCGTGTGCCACTGTCACTTCACAGTTCAGTTGTGGGATAAGAGAAGTACCTCTACAAAACAAAACAGAGAGGAAAACCAGCCCAAACCTAACAGCATAGGTGATAACACTGGAATCCGAACACTTGGATCAGCACATCAGTGCCATTGATCCACTGGTACCATTACGATAGAGCTGGCTCAAGGAATGGGGGCAAACGGGGTAAACAGAAGTTACAAGCACCAGAGCAGCTTAAACTCTAAGGGAATCAGGGCTTCGGGGAAGTTGCCCGTGTGTCTTTGCTTCCTTGTGAGCTGCTCTTGGGTTCTTTATACCCTGCACAGGCTTGCCTACATGCACAGGTTGTCACCAGAGTAACCTGGTGGGATTCAGTTCACACCACCTGCTGTAGGAGTGCTCAGTCTGGAACATCACTGCACTTGTTTAGGTCTTCTGTAGGCTTACTGATTTTTATCATTGTAGCGTTCCCTCCCAGCCTTCTCCTGTCAACAAGGGACTTTTCAAGCATTTGCAAATACTTCCCTAAGTGTCCTGGTCTCAATAAAAGAATTACAGTAGCTTTTTACAAACAGCCATCCGCTGTCAACTGAACTTCTGCTGTAGACTGTATGGCTACGTGGCATGACTTATGTTAGGTTTCTTCTTTTTAAGGTTTCAGCTGTTGATCTCCTCGTACCAGGAATAGGGGAGTTGTGTGGAGGCAGCTTGAGAGAGGAGCGACTGCCCTTCCTCGAATCACGTTTACAGAGGTACGGAAAGCCCACAGGTGCCAGGAGACTAACCTGACCAAGAGTGTTTCAGCAGCTCTCAGTGGTTGGCAAGACAGAGGAGTGGAAGGGCAACTAATGCTATTTAAAAAAAGCCTATTTTTGTCTTTGAGATATGTATTTATCTGAGTAGGTGATTGTAAACTGGTGAAGAAGTTCTTATGCTCCTGTTGTGGGTATACAAGCTGCCTCTCTGTCTTAGCTCATCAGAGAAGCAGAATTTAGTTCATGCTAGGAGACCCGGGCAGCAGAATGCCTCAGCTCTGCTGGGACTGTCTGGAACGGGGTCTGATGTGAGGCACTTCATCCTTGAGCCTTTTCTTGGCAGCTTGTGTGGCTGAGAGGGTATTGCGAAGGTGGAAGTTGTCACGTAGACAGAGCTTAGATGTATTTGTCATCACGTTGTGTAACTGAGGAACTGCAGTTTTGGTCAGAAGCTTTGCTAGCTGTGATGCAGCTGGCCTCAGTGGCATCATTTCAGAGAATATGGTTCACTGGAAGTGTCTGGGACCTGTACTGTTTCATATGGGCTCTTAAAATCTTTCCCTGATGCTTTGTTCTGGATCATGTGACTTTGAGTAATTTGAGGCTAAGTTCAGTGTCGGAATATCAAAGCTGCTGTTTAGTTAACAATAACTGACATTATAGATGGGTTAATTCTCCAAAGACAATTACTCCCTGGATCCTGTCTGATTGTTCAAAAGAACCTTTCATAACTCAGATGAGTCTATTTGGGCCAGTCGTACACTTGTGCAAAGCAATTTGGGAGGAGGATTAATCCCAGAGTAACACCATTTGCACATTGGGAATGAATTTGTTGCTTAAATCAGCCACATGCTTAGAGAGATACATCTACTCAGTGGAGAAATGCAAAATCCATTTCAGCATAATGAATCCAAAAGGCGCAGGGCAATTAAAATCACCAGAACATTGGTTCTCAATTTGTGGTGTAGGATGATATTATTCCCTTTGCTTCCTGCTACTCTCTCTGTGAACTCTCCCAAAGCAGGCATGCTTCAGCTGAAGCAAAATACAATGTTGCCTGCTGTACTTTTTCACTTGGAATTTTTGCCAGTAAGATTTGGAGTCCTCAGCCCTCGAGGTGTGGGGCTGGAGGAGGCGTCCGCGTGGAGGTTGAAAACAGGCTTTCTTGTTTGTCAGGAAAGTCATAAGAAGTATTTCAAGCTACAAACGGGGTGTGGCTTCTGTGACCTTAAAGTACAGCTCTGTATTGAAGATGACCTAGAAAAATAACACCTCTTTTCACATGTATTTCTCAATTTTGAGTACTCGGGATCTGATCTGCTGAGCCCAAATACTTTGTTAAGGCTTTAGAATTCTACTTCCTGCAGATCCAGCATAACTAAGAGAGATAAAGAACGGGATTCTTGTCTCCTTATACACACTTCATACAATAGCTCTCCGAGTCCCAGCCAGGGACAGCTGCAATGCACCGAAGATGAGAGAAGTGGTGTCTCTTTGCCTACAGCATTTTCTGTTCGTGTTCAGAGAAATGGAAATGAAAACAGCAACTTTGCTCTACTTCTGCCAGGGCAGGAAAAGGAGAGAGGGTGGCAGTTAGAAAAAGGTGTATTTTATTTAGTAGTTTTACAGAAGTTGACACACATTATTAGAGCTACGGGAGTTCAGTGGGTTTATGCGCTGCGGAAGGGGAGCCATGTAGCCACACATGCGAAGAGATTTTGACTCAGTCGTAAATGAGGTTGGCTGCCATGTCATTGGAGAGTACAGGCCTGAATATTAAATTTACAAGCGTTCACTGATACGCTTAAAGTTAAGAATACACACAAGTCTCTGCATGAAGCTGGGATCAGCCCTGTATGTTGACAAAACAAACTTTGTGTTTTAAGAAGCACGTTGGGAATCTGTTCAAGATTGTCTACTGATTACCAGAACTGACAGCCGCTGGTCGTCTTCCCTTAATTTTCTGCCTTTTCTTTTTGGACTGAATTTAGTCATCAGACCCTCCCTTTTCTTGTAGCATTGTCTTCCAGGCAAGTGTTGCTTGTGCCGATCTCCTCTGTTCCTTTACTTACAAAGGGTTTTCTTTTTGTTCCACAGATTAGGACTCGCGGATGCCTACCAATGGTAAGACACTGTCTTGTTCTGCAAGCTCTATTTCTTCTTTTGAGACAACTTTTTCATTTTTTTTGATCCTGTTCTTGAGGGAACGTTTCTTGGCCCAGTTGCCCTGCCATCACTGCCAGTCTAAATGGAACAGCCAGTTCATTTAAACAAAGTTCAATCTAACGCGTTGGAAGGGACCTCTGGAGATCATCTAGTCCAACCCTCCTGCCAGAGCAGGGTCACCTACAGCACGTTACACAGGACAGCGTCCAGGCGGGTTTTGAATGTCTCCAGAGTGGGAGACTCCACCACCTCTCTGGGCAGCCTGTTCCAGTGCTCCACTACCCTCAAAGTAAAGAAGTTCCTTCTCATGTTAAGATGGAACTTCCTATGTTCAAGTTTATGCCCATTACCCCTCGTCCTATCACTGGGTGCCACTGAAAAAAGACTACTCCCATCCCCCTGGCATCCTCCCATTAAGTATTTGTATGTATTAATAAGATCCCCCCTCAATCTTCTTTTCTCTAGACTAAAGAGACCCAAGTCCCTCAGCCTTTCCTCATAAGAAAGGTGCTCCAGTCCCCTAATCATCTTTGTTGCCCTTTGCTGGACCCTCTCAAGCAGTTCCCTGTCTTTCTTGAACTGGGGAGCCCAGAACTGGACACAGTACTCCAGATGCGGTCTCACCAGGGCAGAGTAGAGGGGGAGGATGACCTCCCTCGACCTGCTGGCCACACTCTTCTTGATGCACCCCAGGATGCCATTCGCCTTCTTGGCCGCCAGGGCACATTGCTGGCTCATGGTCATTTAAACAAAGTTCAATCTAACGCTACTAAGTTTGTCGTTCCAATTTGTAAACTCACAGCACAAGTTATTCCTTTCAGGATTGCATGAAGTGGATTAATTTACAACCTATCAGTGAGTTTTGATATTAAATCATTAAGCTGTGTTCCGTGTTGAATAGATTCTGACCGCCATCGCATGAGATAAACAGGTTACAGAACCACAAGCAATTTGTGACCTTTAACAGCTCTATGAATAACTCCCTTTGCAATTGACAGGGCAATTGGGTCGAAAAATCTTCCCTAACAAAGCGGTTGAAGCAATTAAAACTGTCCTGCTATGGAGACAGAACAACCTTTGAATTAATGGTTCACCCTATTAAAACGACAGAAGATCTTAGTGTTCCTCTTGACAAGTGTTTCTTGGTATGTACTTTGTCATAGCTACTGAAAGGGTGATAGTGCAGAGAATTTTAAATTTAGAAGAGTATATTCAAATACTCTGCAGTCTTTGGAATGATCATTAGGGAGGCTGCCTTGAAAAAAAAGGCAGAGTAAGCGTAGGATTCTTCACTCTCCTCTTCCTACAAAACAAAATCACTTAGGAACAGCCCTGTGCATGGCAGACCTTTACATCATCCATTTGCAAACGGTGAATAAAATGCCTTCCTTTCTTGTTTGAGTTTATGGGCCAGAATACACCCTATCACTTCATCTGGGGAAAGGATTATCCTGACCAAGGATGACCAGTTGTGTGGTCAGATGCTGAGATGTAGCCTGAGGAAGTCTGGTGTTCAGTGGCAGAGCCTTCCAGCACTACTAAGATAGTAGTACTCTTAGCAAGCCTTGCCTCATGCTTGCCTCAAAAGAGAAGATTAAGACGTTGCCCGTCACCCATTTGCATTTGCATGTCATATGTAGCAATCCCATTCTGGAAATTCTTTCCTCTTGTGATCTGGTTTTGGAGACTCTTTCCTCCTCTGTTTCCTCCACTCCATCACAGATGATGTAACTTTGCAGAGAAGATTAAAACTGTTGTTACCCCCTGCCATAGCAGGGTCTGGTGTCTTAGGAAGGTGCAGGATAGGAGTAACCCTGGATGTTTCTGGACTGCAGTCCAGAATCTTCCAGAAAACAGGTAGGGGGTTTGCCAGCATCTATCTTTTCAGCAGAGGTGGCAGGAGAGACTAAGATTAATCTCCTTCAATTTAGTGATTGGATTTAGTCTCCAATGCTGGCTCACAGTCTCCTTGAAGAACAGCTGAGTCATTCCTTTTTAAATATAATATTTGCTGACTTCAGAATGGGCAGCTGTATGAGATGTGGTCCCTCTTGAATTCACTTATATATTGCCATATCTCTGTTTCTACCTGTTTTCTTCTCCCACTAAGCGTGAGGATACTGTGGGAGCTCAACTACCTCTCCTGCTTCTCTGCGGGAGAATCATTGGGCAAAGAGGCAACTGGTGATCTGAAATACTGTTGTGCTTTTTCCCATTCCTACCTTTTAGAAAGCTTTTTTTTTTTAAAAAAAAAAAGTAAATAAAGGGACATAGCCAAAGTCCTCTGAGTCGTCTTCAGTTCGCTACATCTTTCCTGTTGTGCAGGTTTCTTTCCATGAAGAATATGAGTTGCAAAAGTATTTGGTTTGATTTTGCAGAGTTATTTTATCTTATTTTCACACTCCTTCCTTTGAACTGTAGATAGAAAAGAGTTCAGTGCTGTAGATGCTGATCTTGGCTAGACTTGAATCGGTCTGTGGAAGCGAGGTGGGAAAGTCAGGTGAACAGAATTTACTCTGGGAAATCACTTGTTTTCTCTGTGACCAGAGAGCATTGAGTATATCGCCTTGTAAGTGGGAGTCCTGATCCTGTTTGCAGCCTCCAGGTGTCAGCTTAGCACGAGCAATAACAAAGCAGGTACTTTGTAATTAACATGTCCCCACTACCGTCAGCTTGAGCAGTGTGCTGGTTTTGCCTGGGGTAGAGATAATATTCTTCATAGTATCTCATATGGGACTATGTTTTGGATTTGTGCTGGAAACAGTGTTGATAACACAGGGGTGTTTTCCTTATTGCTGAGCAGCGCTTACACAGAGGCACGGCCTCTTCTGCTCCTCACACCGCCCCACCAGCGAGTAGGATGGGGGGAGACAAGAATTTGGGAGGGGTCTCAGCCGGGACAACTGACCCCAACTGACCCAAGGGATATTCCATAACATATGATGTCATGCTCAGTATATAAAGCTGGAGAAAGAAGGAGGAAGCAGGGGGACGTTTGGAGTGATGGCACTTGTCTTCCCAAGTAACCGTTAGGCGTGATGGAGCCCTGCTTTCCTGGAGATGGCTGAACACCTCCTGCCGATGGGAAGCAGTGAATGAATTCCTTGTTTTGCTTTACTTGTGGGCACGGCTTTTGCTTTACTTGTTCAACCATCCTTATCTCAACCCACGAGTTTTCTCACTTTTACTCTTCTGATTCTCTCCCCCATCCCACCGGGGGGCAGTGAGCGAGCGGCTGCGTGGTGCTTGGTTACCAACTGGGGTTAAACCGCGACAAGCAGCATTTCAGACAGTATTCTACACCTACGGCACTCATTTCCTCGCTCTGATTATCATTGTGCACATCAATGGAGAAGATGGCCTCATACCAAACCCTTTACCGTCCAGGTACCTTTCTCATCTTCTGGTGTAACACTGGTGAAAGTACAGTGGCACAGCTGGTGTTATCTGCTGTCTTAGAATGGACACTACTGTGTTGTCTTGGCATTGCATCTGCTCTAGATGGAGAAGATTGAGCTGTGTTGGGCTCTTTAATTTCTAATTTTCTTTGAAGCTTGAATGCTGGAGTGTTCTGTTGGGTCCCTGTCTGGTGAGGTGGAGAGGAGGAGTTGGACTTAAGGAACAGCAGTGCTGGTGAGCCACTTGCAATCCACAGCTAGTGACAGCATTCGTATCATCCTTTAACATCCTTCAGAGCCCAGTGAAAACAGGTAGCCCATCACCGTCCTTGGCAGGTGCCTGGTCCTGTTTACTTCTGCTTTGGGGAGACACCAGAGCGCTGTGCTGGGCCATACGGAGGCAGGCAGAAAGTCGGTGCTAAAGGCAGCTAAAACATGCCCAAACCCCACTTGTGTCAGTAGGAATGATTTAGATTGATCTCCTTGAATGCTTTTTTTTGTGGATTTCTGAAAAGTTGTAGCAGAGCAGAAGCTGTCTGAAACCCAAGACAGCATTTTACCCAGCATCAGAACCTGGCGATACTTTACATGTTTATTTCCTGAAATGTTCAACAAAACGTTTTTTCAAATGTCATTTCACTAGTAGTTTTTCTTTACCTCATTTTTTTTCCTTTTTTTTCCCAGTAGAATATTCAACTTCATAGACTGCAATATCTTTATTCTTTCAGCCTTACTTTTTTCAAACCAGCTGCAGAGGCTTCAGTGTAACAAGAGGGTTACATGAAAGATCAAGATTATATTTGTTTTGAAAGGAGACCGAAAAGAATACATTCTGCTTATGAATGGTCACTGAGAGAGCGCTGATCTTCATAGTGCCTTGCCGTGCAGCACAGGAGCTCGTGATGATGATAAAAGGCTATAGATTTTTAAAAGGATAAAAGGAAATGCTTTTCTAACTTGGCACATAACAAGCTCCTGGAATTCATTGCCGGGAGATGTTGTTGCGGCACATACTTTAGTAAGATTCAAATCTCTGAAGAGAGTTCTCCAAGTCCAGAACGTGAACTCTGGGGCTAGCTGGGGTAGCAGAAACTTATTTCCCCAGTGGAATAATGTTGCACAGTCCCCCAGTTGCCCATGGAGGGCTCAGCTCTCCTCTTAAGTATGAGCTACTAGGAAAAACAGCTGGACTAGTCCATGACTGGTTTTGAGGTGAGAAACATCCAATGTCTGGAGACTACTGAATGAAGGAAAACCTCAGGGAGCATTTTCCTGCATAAAGGGAATTTTCTCTTCATCTGCAGGCAGTTACTTTTTCTTTCATCTGGGAAGAATGGAAAATTTCTCAGTTCCTTTGCTGCTTCTAAGCACGGTCATCAGAAAGGATTCACAGGCTTGATCCTCAGCACGTTTAATTCAATGGACTTTTTCCATTAACTTTAATGGGTTTTGTTTCGCTCCTTTTGCCAAAATGGCTTCTTAAAGTGCTTTGAGATCTACAGATGAAAGCCCTGGATAAGCAAGGGTAGAATTTATTATTATTGTTCATCTGGAAGAAGCAGAGTTATTGCATCTCCTTACAATGACTTTATAAACTCTGTTGCCAGCAAAAGGGGAGAAAAGATGCGAGGCTTAGTCTCAGCTGTCTGCACAGCCTGAGATACACTTATAGATGTCATCAGAAACATTTGTGCTGTTTTTTATATTACTAGTTGCAGCTAGAGTTGTCACCAACTGGTTTGCCAGTTCTGCTCAGAACTACTGAGCTGGTACAGATTGATCTGCCACGGGCAGCACCCACATCCCTCACATTTACGAGATCTTTCCTATTTCACAAGTCACCGCCCTCAACATCAGATCTGCCCATCATCTGCCTTGCAAACCCTTGAAAAGCTGCCAAGTGGAGCTCCCCGGGGGCAATTCCCAGTGTATTAGTGGAAATTCAAGTTCTTAATGCCGTCTGTATGGAGTGGATGGAGATGAAGACCATTGTGCTGTTGCACAGCCTGCGTGTTCATATCCTAAGCATAATCGTCGTGACAAGGTGTGGGGCAGATGCAGCTGAGCCTTAGCAAGCCAAGCTAACGCCCGGCGGTGCAGATAGAAAGCACGGGGGTCCCAGGGGGGCAGAAAAAGTTTGTCCCACTCTCGAGCTTGCTGTTCAACTCACAGTATAGGCGAAAGTGCACTTTGTGTGTCAGTGCCAGTAGGAAGAGGTAAGAAGTTCTGTGATTCTATGAAAGTTCTGCTTCTGGTTTTACTCCTTGGGCAGTGTAGTCGAGGGGGGGGAAAACCCTGAGGATTGGGTTGAGTGTAATAAATGGCTTCCCGAATTTTAACTCCTGTTAATGAACTGCAAGGGAAAATAACATTTCATAGTATAAAAGGCATACTGTCAAACTGAGTCTGCCGAGGCGATCTCTTGCGGCTGTGGAAATTGTTGGAGAATATTTCTCTTTTGCAAGGAGAGGTGATCAGTGGCATTACTTTGGCTTCACTGTGTTAAAACGTAGTCTTCTCAAGCCAACAAAATTCTGAGGCACGTGGTACTCCAAGCAAGTACATTTGAATATATATTTAAGAAAGTACACTTAAATATAGATATACAATGTCTGTTCTACATAGAAAAATATGTACATAAACATATATAAATACATAAAAACACGCACACTATAAAATAACACTTTTTCCTTGCAGTTCATTAACAGTAGTTAAAATTTGGGAAGCCATTTATTACAATCAATCTTAATTTTTTTTCACTGTGCTTTTTCCCCTCCACTCAACTGCCTAAGTAGTAAAACGTAAATATATATTTATATTTAAGTGTACTTGATTTTTTTTTTTTTAAACTGGAATGATAAAATATTTATACACGAAAATTAGAGGCACGTAATACATCTGGAGTCACTCAATCCCTTACTAGCGCATTCATACAAAGAAGAATAACTTTGTGGCCTCAGCAAGCTCAGAAGTGGCCCCATAAATCAATAGAACCACTGAGATGTTTTTCGCTCTTATTAAAATAAAACTGTCGGTGACAATTTATAGCTGTAAATATAGTTCCTGTGTATCACATCAGCTACAGTCCAGCTGGGAAATGGAGAACTCTAAAGAAGAACCATCATAACCTTGTTGACACCCGTATATTTGGAATATCTGTTTCCAAACATTATCTGAGTTTTCTGTGCACAACAGGTTCTGTTCTCCCAAATGAAATGTCTTGTTCCAGATCTCATTTTTGGAGAAGATATGTCCAAGATTTTTTGCTGACTGACTGTGGAAATAAATGAATCGGTCTTTAAGAGTGATTGGGGGGAAAAAAAGTAACAAAAGGGCAGCATAATTACCTTAAAAGGAAAAAAAAAAACCACCCTAAACCCGAAAGAATATTCAGCAGACAGCGAGACCTATTTGGGCTTCTGAAGAAATTACTGGAAATGAAATCACACAGACTATTGAAAAGAATACAGAAAATGAAAGTATTTATTAGAGGGCAGATTTCAGCAGCAGCACGGCAAAGGCTAAATGCACCCAAGCAGGCAGCTCCCATCTCCGACAGCGGAAATGTGTTGTGATTCTGTAGGAACCTGGGGTTGTGCCTCTGCTGGGAATATTTTAGATACTCAAATTTACAAAGATGCTGTCAATATGAGCAGAGCCACGATGTTAACGCTGTTCTGGGTACCCAAATGAGTTCTCACTCCTAAACAAAACAGGCTGTAGCGTATTGGCGCAGCGTAGCTATGCTGGTTTAAACGCGTTTACACTCGGGGTTTCTGCTAAAATAACTCTGCCCGTCGGGGAGCCGCACGTCTTCACACCCCTGACCAACGCCGGCTGTGTTGGCAGAACTCCACAGTGGTTAGGGTCAAAGGGAAGTGATTAAGATGGAAAGCAAAACCCTAGATAAAACGCTCTCTGTAATTACATCAGCATAACCGTGCTGCAAATGTAACTGTCTGTTTAAATTACAGGTATCTAGACCTCCGAAAATTCGGCTCAGTTCCTCATGGAGGCTTCGGAATGGGGTTTGAACGCTACCTGCAGTACATCTTGGGAGTTGACAATATCAAAGACGTTATTCCTTTCCCCAGGTTTTCTCACTCCTGTCTCTTGTAGCTCAGCCGTTGGCTCGTGGAGAAAACTGGTGTGACGATATGTATATGACATATTAGGACATTATTAAGTGCGTTTTGGTAGGAAATCGAGCTAGTTTTTATATCAGTGAAACTCTTGGTAAATTTAATACTGGCTTATTGAAAATAATATATGTTCTGGTGAGATTATGGAAGCACACTTGCAGTTAATTTGATAGCAGTTCATGTCTTCAGCGCGCTTCAGGAGTGTTAATAAATCCCACTTAACTTAAGGGTTAAGATTCTCGTGAGACAAGTACAAGCCATTGAAGTACTGAATAAGTGTTGTTGGGAGGTGGTGGGGGTTTTATGTGAAATATTAATAAGGAGGTGTGACCTAAAATGGACTGGGAGCCAGGACTGCTGTGGGGCTTTAATAAGCTTTAATTAAATGCCCGCACGGTGCTTTGAAGATTGAGCGGTATAAAATTGTGAAGTATTGTTATGGCGGTGATGAACTTGCCCTTACGAAATGGCTACTGTAAAGCGTGATTCTCCCCACCCCGAGTTAAAAGCGAATGGTGTTTACCTTGGAAAAATCAGCCAGACCTAGCAGGGAAAAATGTCATATTGGAACTGCCGGAGTGAGTGAGATGCTTTTGATGAATTTGATTTTGTGAATCATCAATAAAGATGTACACTGGGTTGTTTTGTAACTCTGTATGGTTTCTTCTTCTGTTATAAAACCGTAGCACTCAGCACCGGAGTGTTTCCTTCAGTGTCTTTGGTAGATGTTTCCTTTTCTGTGTACCCAAATTAGTTGCGCAATTTCTGCAGGAGGTAGCTGTTTTCTGTCTCCAAGAGAGCACATGTTCACAGCAGAGAGAAATGTTCAGTTAGAGGAGAATTCATTCATCTCTCCGGAGCCAACTTGCTGTTTATTGGTGGGTTTTTTTCTTGGTGTTTTGCTTTTTTGTTGTTGTTACTGAGAAAATCTCTCACGTCCTCATCGGACCAAGCAGTTTTGTCTATATTTTGAAACAACCAACATATACTCCCAAGCATTTAGTATGTATTAATTGCTTATCACTATAGGATCTGAACTCCTTGCAGTAATGGGTTTATGCTCTCAGCTTCCTTGCCAGGTAAAGAAATATTCATTTCTGTTTTGAAGACGGGATTAAGGGCAGATCAAGTGACTTGCCCAAGGCAATTGGAAACCAGTGGTTTATTTGGGACTTGAGCTGAGAGTTTCCAGCATCCTTCTTCCCTTCCAAATTATCGCAATCCACCAAATGGTCATTTGCATAGTGCTTACGACTCTGGAGCCCAAGACAGCTGCAGTGTAAACAATATATATAAAGAGAAAAAGCAAGGTAACAGCCTTATTGCTAATGAACCCCGTGTAAATTGCCACATACGACGTGAAGTGGCTGCAGAACAGCCCTGAAGACTTCTTTTCCAAGCAGATGAAAGAGATTGAAAAATAGTAATCAAACAGCATTGCGCTGGTAATATTGCAGGCACAGTTCTCTCTGGTAGGGCTGTATAATGCTGCACCTGGAGTGTCTAAAAATATATATTTATGTCATGTGGCACCTGCCATGTTTCAGTTTGGTCCACGGTTGTGACTCTTACGTGTTACGATCATGCAAACAACATCACCACAAGGTCATTGCTTTGGGGTGTTTGTTGCATGCACTGAGACATCCCCTGCATATCAAGATTTTTTTCATATCTCCTTCATCTGTTTGATTAGGCAGGTGTTAACTGTGCATTTGCTGGTTTGTGTTTCCTGGTACAGCCTGAGCTGGTAAGTCTGGTTCCATGAAACGGTTCAAGCAGCTGCCTTCCTTTTGAAACCACTGAGAATCATAGAATGGTTTGGGTTGGAAGGGACCTTGAAGATCATCGAGTCCCACCCCCCCTGCCATGGGCAGGGACCCCTCCCACCAGACCAGGTTGCTCAGAGCCCCGTCCAACCTGGCCTTGAACGCCTCCAGGGATGGGGCAGCCACAGCTTCTCGGGGCAACCTGGGCCAGGGGCTCACCACCCTCACAGTGAAAAATTTCTTCCTAATATCTAATCTGAATCTGCCCTCTTCCAGTTTGACGCAATTCCCCCTCGTCCTGTCACTACACACCCTTGTAAAAAGTCCTTCCCCCCTCTCCTGTAGGTCCCCTTTAGGTACTGGAAGGCCACAATAAGGGCTTCCCGGGGTCTTCTCTTCTCCAGGCTGAACAACCCCAACTCTCTCAGCCTCTCCTCATAGGAGAGGTGCTCCAGCCCTTGGATCATCCTCGTGGCTCTCCTCTGGACACACTCCAGCAGGTCCATGTCTTTGCTATGTCGGGGGCTCCAGAGCAGGACACAGTACTCCAGGTGGGGTCTCACCAGAGCAGAGTAGAGGGGCAGAATCACCTCCCTTGAGCTGCTGAAGATCCTACATCGGACACCCAAAGGTCTTCTTGCATTTGGAGCATCTCTCCATTTAATGCCTTGTCTTAAATGTATTGCTGGCCTTTATGTTTTGGAACTACTTCTCTAAGCAGAAAGATGTGGAAAGAGTACAGCTGCCAAACAGCCCCATCCATCTCATGTTCCTAAATAACTTACGATGAGCTGGTGTCTTCATTGAGACCCTTAGTCACCGGTTCTGTCACAGTTGCCGTAAATGACAGTGCTGGAACTGGAAGCCCATCTGCTGAAAACTGAGTGGGTAGGTGACAAAACCATCTCCCGTCCACTCCGTTCTCATCCCCGCAGCAGCACTGGGCTGGCTGCCTCAGGTTTGGCGTCCGCGGGAGGTGGTTGATCCCACTGGGAGATGCCAGTTGCGATGGGCAGGGTGGGGCTGAACAGTGACAGGGGAAAAAAAAAGGTGTAGAGAAGAAGACAATAGAAGGTGCCAAAAAGTCATAGGATGATGTGGCGTGAGTCACAAGTTACAGGGAAGGGTAGCAGGACCGTTTCAAACAGGCTTGCAGAGTGACTGTCACGTCCTTAGTTGAGGTGACAGCTTGCAAGAACCAAGGACTGGTATGACCCACCCTTCATTCTTTGCCTTGATTGTTGCAGGACAGAAGGAAAAGGTTGAACTTTTGATTTATAGATAGGTAGGTATATGAAGGAACGTCAAAGGTTTTGGGGTTTTAGTTTTGTTTTGGGTTTGGTTTGGGTTTGTTTTTTTCTGGTTGCAACCATTGCAAAAAGGCAGGTTTTTAAGGAAGATGTAGTAAGAATGCACCATAAGGGATTCTGGGTGCGTTTCTGACTACGCGTCCAAGAGGTGCGGTCTCCCCAGTCTTCTACGTGTGTTTCTATTCCATTCAAATGTACTTGCTGAGTTGGAGATCTGGTGGGCAGGGCTGAGCTAAGGGGGCATTGCCCTTGGATCTAAAAGCTCATCTGAAAAACAACCCCAGTAATCTGGCAGAATAAGTGGGAGAGCAGGGTTGTTCCCAACAGAAGTAACCAGATGAACGTTCAAGCTCGGAAGGAAGAAGAAAGGGTTGTCCAGTCTTGGAAATGGCCTTCAGCACGCCTTGTTTATCCCAGCGGTGGGAGAGAGGAGAAGGTGGAGACTGAGGCCCATGTGCATGATGATACCGCTTAGGGTTAATACCAAGATTGGCATTCTTGCGAGAAGTTTGATTTATGGGAACCCAGCAAGGGTGGGAGCCGCTCTTTGCCTCCAGGCTGGCATTGTTCACCTTGTGCGATGTATATATAACGTCGGCTGGTATTGCCAAGGAATGCGACGTGTTTTCCCTGGGATTTCCATGTGGAATGTCATGTATTTCCTTCGAATCTCCTCTCCCAGAATGAAACGGAAGTTAATCTGGAGGACGGGGGAGGTCGTTCCTCTTCAACGTGTAGGCTGAGAATTTCTTCGATTTAAGCCGTTTTCTTTGCTACACCTTCGCTTAGAGACTGCGCTCTGGCGATGGCTGAAGCCGGATAAAAACTCTGACACTTCTTCAAATAAAAAACTATTATTCTTTGCACACAGGAATCATACCTTAGCCTGAACGTGCAGCGCGGTAGCTTACATGGGGCTGTTTCCAGTGCGGTGGTGAGCGCTCAGCTCTCAAGCCCAGGTGAGCAGCACGGGCTCCGCTAGCATCCTTTCGGTAAGTATTTCTTGAAGTTTCAGTTCCTCGGCAGTTAGCACTGCCTCTTGTCAGGTTTTTCCTCACTTTGAGCTTCAGAAGAAAGAATCAGTGTCGTTGATGACTGCGTCTGTGGCTTTGCGACATGAGGACGGAGGGATGGGAGAGCGACACCGCTGGGGATAAAAGAGCGGTGCCATAAACTTTGCATAACCAAATGCCAGCCACTCGGACGAGCCTTTAGAGGAAAACCTTTGTTTTCGCTTCAAGAATATCAGATAATCCCTTTCCTTAAGATTTTTATGCGCAGGATCAAAGCATCCCGAAGTCCTCTTTTTAATTTAAAAAATAATCCCTGCGGAACCACCACCACGTCTCAGCCTTTTTGGTTTTAAATCCAAAGGAGAGCAAATGCATGCTCTGAAGCGAGTAGGAGAGATCGCTCTTCTCCCCCTTATGATTTATGTGGGGATACCGTGGCAGTGACTAGATCTTGGACTGTAGCTTCTGTCCAAGCAGAGACAAAAAGATACGTCGCTGGGCCAAGTGTTTAAAAGCCAGCAGAGCAGCGCAGGGATTTTAACCGAATTTACCTGTATTCGGGCCCCCAGAGCCGAGGGAAAAGCAGCCCAGTGCCCAGCTCAGCAGTCCTCTCTCCGGTTTATTTGGTAGTAGTTGTAATTTATAAAGCATCACTTGTTTGAGGGAATGCCAAGGCTTTGATGGGAAATGTAACGTACAATTTTGCTTGCTGGCCCGATATTGATTGTTTTCGAAATAGCTTATAGATGTGTTTTTCTTCAAGGGGGGAGAGGGAGACTAATTTGCCAAGAAACACTTTTGTCATTGTTTCCATTAAATGCGTGTATAGAGATAAATGTGGCTTTGCTGCTGCTGAAACCAGTAACAGTCGTTATTATTGTTGGTTGAGCCTCTGCCTTACGCTTAGGGAGAATTGGGAGATGGGTCCAAAGGAGAAATAAGAAAGACTTTGTATAAAGATTGTCAAAGTCCTAATTTCCTCAGATCTAACCAAAACTGCCAAAGCTACAAAAATAGTGGTCTCGGGGGGGAATTTATTGTTTTGTCTTACTGCTTGTTGCAGCGCCGTGACCTTCGGAAGGATTGTAAAGTTTTATTTTATGATCCTGCTGGTAAAGAGACATATGTAATTTACTATAGGAGTTCTTGCAGACTTGGCTAACAACAAGTTTGACCCGGAGTTCAAAGAAATTATGGCTCCTGTTGTTTTATTGCTGCTGTGAAATGTATTATTATCTGTCCTCCAGCAGTGCCTCGGGGGCTGCCGCACAAGGTGTTCAGCAAAGATGCTGTAAAGGGAGAGCTTCCACGTAAAGGGCAGGAGAGGGGCAGGACAGTGTGGCCATTTAAAAGACGTATACCAGCTCCATCCGAAATTGTAGGCTCGGTTGTGGGTGAAATGACTTCAGAATCCTTGTCGCTCTTTATCGCTGACGCTATTTGACTGCGGGAAATCGAGGCACCCGGCAATTAAGCTGCTTGCCCGAGGTTATGGAAGATGTGCGGCGGCGGGACCACGGAACTGACCCAAATCAACTGAACCCTTGCTCAGCGCCTCCCCGCCAGATGGCCTTCTCTTTGCCTTTGGGTGCACTGCCACACCAGAAGCAAGGCAGGATGTTCCCATCTGATCCGGTTTCAAACGCATTTTTGGCATTTCTAAGATCCTAGACTGCGCTTCGGTGATTTTTATCTATCCCTAGACGCCCCAAGGCCTTTCAGAGATAGCAGTCCTGCTGTTTATTTTTATTTCTCTTACAATTGATTTTTTTCTGAGTAATTGGAGGCAGCCAACAGAGTACATCTTTAATTTTCTTTGCAAAGCTTGATCTCGCTTTTTGCTCTTCACCAATAGCTGTCTGTATATCTTACTGTCTTCAGCAGGTTAACGTACTGATACTTGTATGTGCTGTAAAAACAGAGGTCTAAATTTTCAGAAGTCACCGATCATATGGGTCACCAGCAAAACAATACATAAATTGCTCAGAAAAAATCTTGGTGTGGTGTGGGAGGTGGCCTTGATAAGTCATGTAAACCCGTAAGTTTCTCTACTGGACTACTCTGTACTATCTGCCATGACTTCCAAAAGTTGCTAGATTTCCAACTATGGGGGAAAATAATTGTATTTCATGGACACAGTGACTTTGCAATAATAATTCTATGGTGTCTTTACCTCCAAAGTGATTTTTGAGCATTAATTGAGGGCTGTCTTGGTGGCCCTTTGAAGATCCCAGGCTCTAAGCGCTCAGTGCTATGATTAAGCCTCGCAAAGCGGGTTTGTGATCCGTACCTTTCTGAGCCACGGCTCTCCTGTTTTCTGTGTGTCCCTCAGCTTTGCTGCTGCTCTGATGATGAAGGCAAGGCCAACAGGCTGCCTGTCCGAGCAGGAGACAGCTTGACACCCACCCTAGACAACGTCAAGGCTCGGTGACCTCTATTGATGCTGCCGGGGCTGTTCGCACAGCTGTGAGAAACCCGGTGCTCCAGGTGAGTGCAGAAGAGTCGGGGACAGATGAAGGGACTTGCCAGAGGCTACAGCAAAGCCAGAGTTAGGATCAGGGTGAGATTTCCAGGCGCCCCTGACTGAGTCGAGAACAGGTTTCTCCCATTTCTACACGAAGTTACAAAAAATCAGTGCTCAGCCAGTCGCCGGTTTGCGGCGCCAGGAGATCCGGCTGTGAGCACTTAGCTACTGCAGAGCTTGTGACACTGCCGTCACCGGTAAGCCCTCGTTTCTGGCAGGTTGGAGTCACAGAATGGCATCTCCGTGAAGCACTTGGAATGACCTCTGCAGCGGTTTGGTATAAATAAATCACCGTGTGCGTTCAAGGCTTGCCCAACAGCGGGTCCACAGCATCAGGGCCGCCGAGAAGGGGCTGCACGCGGCAGCTGAAGTGCTGGGAAGGGGATGCTTTGGGTGCCTCTCCATAAACACACACAGGTGGTGCTTTTCCATATCCCCCCTACCCGAATAACCACACAAATCAAATCTGAGCGGCTGGTTTATATGATGGCTTCAAACGGTTTTTCCAATTCCATTATTATTAATAGCATTAATAAATTATTAGCATTTATGGTGATTTAGAAAGTATAGGGTTCAAGTATGTAACAAACTTAATGAGCCTATTTGTTAACGAACTTGATGGATGACTTGCCGGGCAGGATTGCATCGCCGTCTCGGAGTATGTGCTCAAACACGGTGGTTTGAAGGCCATGTTACTTCAGTCCCTGATTGAGATCTGATACCATTTGTAACAGTGCTGGTATGGAAAAAAAGGAAGAAAGTTTGTGCTAAACCCTCTGAGATAGAACATTAGGCAGTGTTCATTTCCCAGATCATTAGAAACTCAAAATAGCCATCTGGCCAAAACCAGAGATGCGTGCGGCTGCTTCTACGGCTTAACGGCGCTCAGCTGTGAGGGTGGCTGCTCTGTAACTTTGGGGACTGGGAGCTGGAGAGCTTCCTTTGCCGCTCGTCTTAGGGAAGTCTTTGGGCTTTTTACGGTTGATCTGCAACTCAAAATTGAGCTGACTTTTAGGGGGTGTCTGTCTAAAATGCAATCAGCTCTTCAACCGGGAATACAATACGCTTCCTATGCCTCCAAATGGCCTTAAATGGCTTCGAAACCACAAGAGCGGATCGCCTCCGCGTGTTACTCCAGCGATTATTTTCACTGTTAAAAAAATGCCGTGTTTTGGCCTCCATTTGCCCAGCCTCAGCGTCTGCCAGGAGGATATCAGTGTGTCTTAACTCTCCGCATTCCGTCAGCATGAGAAAAGACCAGTCTCTTGAATTTGCAAAATTTGACCTGAAGTATGATGGGAACAGGCTTTCACAAGCTGCTTCCATGACTTAATACTGGTAGGAGCTGGGAGGGGGGTTCTGAAAACAAGGTCTTTATGCTGCTGCCTTTGTTACATTTATCAGCTGCCGCACAGACCTATAGATTACCTGTAGCAGAGCTCGAAGTCCGCTATAAACACCGTGTTTTGTATGTTCCTTATTCTCAGCTGGTGATGTGCAGGGAGAACTGAGGGGCTCCTTCCTCATCGACTCTTCACTCCTGCTCATCGTCTCAGCTTCCCTCCTTGTACAGTAAGAATAATACGATTGATGATCACAGGGCTGGAGCACCTCTCCTATGAGGAGAGGCTGAGAGAGTTGGGGCTGGTCAGCCTGGAGAAGAGAAGGCTCCGGGGAGATCTTATTGTGGCCTTCCAGTACCTAAAGGGGCTACAGGAGAGCTGGGGAGGGACTTTTTACTAGGTCATGTAGTGACAGGAAGAGGGGGAATGGCTTCAAACTGGAAGTGGGCAGGTTCAGATTAAACATTAGGAAGAAGTTTTTCACTTTAAGGGTGGTGAGGCACTGGAACAGGTTGCCCAGAGAAGCTGTGGCTGCCCCATCCCTGGAGGGGTTCAAGGCCAGGCTGGACGTGGCCTCGGGCAACCTGGCCTGGTGGGAGGTGTCCCTGCCCATGGCAGGGGGGTTGGAACTCGATGATCTTCAAGGTCCTTTCCAACCTAAACCATTCTATGATTCTATGATTTATACATCTCAACCACCACGTGCATCATAGGTCTGTGCTCCAGTAGTTTTAGCTCTAACCTGTGCACGGTCTACAAGTGTAAGCAACTGTAGGTACATACTCTGAATAATTTACACTTTCTAGGAGAGGCCTGGACGTAATAGCACAGCAATGACTTCCTCCTTCTAATAGAATTTTTAGTTCATTATATTGACTGTACAGGGCAAGCTCATATCCTGAAGGGGTGTCGTTGCAAGGAGGAGTGAGGAGGAAAGCATCTGTTTTTATTCTGGCTTCTGTTTTGACCAGCAAATATAATGGCACATGACCGTTGAGCTGACAGTAATCCAGTTACAAAAGTCTTCCGACTTACGGCACCAACCAAATTAAACTTGATTACATCCAATTATGCTGAAAAGCCAGACAACGGCTCTTAGCTTGGGGTGAAGTAACTTCTTGCGATCGCATGCAGGGAGGCCTTGCGGGGTGTCAGGAGGATAATTGCTCGTTTGCTCTACCACAGAGCACCATCTGCTCTTGAAGTAATGCCTAAGGATGGGAGAGAACACCGGGGTCGGGTAAACAAGCGGAGGAGCCTGGCGAAGGTTTCTCCCTGCTCATTTTATTATCATTTGTTTTATGGTTGCTTGCCCTGGGTCCAGCTGCAGTCAAAGCCCCATTGTGCCAAATAGTGTCCGTAGGGGGAGTCCTTTCCATACAGAGCTTCTGGTCTCATCAGGAAAAAAAAAACAACCACAAAACAAAACAAAACAAAAAAAAACCAAGGATGAAGTGGCCTTTATGCTTAAATCAGAATAGTGTCCGTGTCTGGAGTACTGCCTGGTGCTCTTTCCACCGAGCAATGCTACAATGGTTTTCTGTTTTGAGAAGGTAGGGAAAAAAATAGGAAAACTCCCAGTTTCTTGCTCTTCCATGGTGGAAACTCCACTGGGGCGGGGGGCGGGGGGGGGAGAAAAGAGTAAACGTAGCTGCCAAAAATATATCTGGATCCAGGCAGGAGGGCTTGCATGAGGAACATCCTAGAAGGATCATCCATCCATCCTGGAAGAACATCATCCATCCTAGAAGGAGGGACCAGGCACGAAGCAGCTCTATCTGGGCCCCAAACTGGTAAATATTTCAGTAGCGTTCTGTCCCAACTCCGCTCCAGGCAAAATTATTTCCAACTGTCCAGTTTACTGAGGGAAGCAGGGCTGGGCTTCGCCTTGGACTGTGGTTCCCAAATAGGAAAACCCATTTAATTCTCTTTAAGTACAAGGACTGGAAGTGCTCTGTGGCTGCACCTGCAGACACCATCCAGCCCAGTGCCCCAACCCCTTCCCCATCCTGCCCAGCGGTCTGCATCCGTTCCTGATGGGATGTGCTGGTTTTTGCCAGGATCGCAAGCAGCGAGAGGACGGAGGAGATTTAATCCGTTGTTTTCCCCTCGCCACCACTAGCAACTTGACCATCAAGTCCAAGGGAGCATGTGTGCCTCAAATGCTGCGGACCCGCAAGTCATCTCTTCCCTTCTCTCTTTTTTGAGTCTCTATTAAGGCATCGGAGCTCTGATGGCCCCGTCTTTGCCAGAACACAGTAGTGAAGATGCTTCAGTCTCATTATCTGGTCAAAGCATCCTGTGCTACTATTCCTCCCGCTCATGGGAGTGCTGCTGGAGCCGCTGTCTATCACGCGAAGGAAAGGACCGTCTTGTGGTTTGGCTTTGATTGCAGTTGTTCTGGGAGGGAGGGGTTGCTGTGCTCTTTTACGGAGGGGTGAAAAGCTTGAGAAGACTCAGGTTCTTGAAAGAGGTGATTATTTTTTTTTTTTAACCTTGAAAATTCTTGATTAAATTAAAAAAAAAAAAAAAAAGCCGCTTCCATCTAGCTCTGCTGCAGGAACTGTTTGGTGAAGATAAAGTCGGGTCGTATTGTTGCGGAGCTGGATCTCGTGAGACCCGAGCGTTCGCTCGGAATTGAAAAGCAGGCACGTCGCGCCGAGCAGCGCCGCGGATCTTTAAAGCCTCCCCGCCCCCGGCTTGTTTCAGTTTATATTAACCTCAGTATAGGGCATTTCCAAGGGATTAGGGCCTGGCTGGGGTAAGTAGCCCAAAGCATTTCAGCCAGCTGGTCCCTAATCCCCAGGAAATGCCCTGTGTCTCCATCCATCCCCACTGCTCGCACCAGGGACCCGGGGAGAGGAGGGGAATTGCTCTGCCTGCAGCTTTCCCTCCTGCCAGCAGATGGCACAGCTCATCATAAACGTGGAGCAGGCGGGAGAAGCAGTGGGCATTGTGGTTTCTTTCTTAGAAGTTCTGATTTTGCACAGATTTCGGTTTCAGCCAAGACCAAGAACAAGGCAGCGCACTGAAGGTTATGATTAAAAACCCCGGAGGTTTTTGCAGGAGAAAGCGTAACTTTTTCGTGCACTCCGGCACATGAAACACATGGCACGAGGGCTTTTTCATGGAAAAAAAAAATAATTGCTTTTCTTTCTGCCCTACCCTTGTGCGAGGAATAAGATTTCTTACACAGCATCTCCTAATTTCTCCCTTGCTCTGCCTGCTAATTCTGCTCTTCCCCCGGCAGTTGCTCCTGCTGGCAGAGACGGATTCTCGATGGCTGAATGTAACTCCCTCGTTGCGTTTTTCCAACACGAGGATGTGGTTTTCACAGTTTTCCGCCAAGGCTCTTGGCTGTTAGCTCAGACTCCAGAGATTTACGCAGTCAGCCGGGGCCAGCCTGAGTTCAGCCTCCGCCGCCGGTTGGAGGAACAGCTTGAAGTTGGTAAAACTGTTACGAACCTGCAAGCGCTGCCAAATCAGAGCCGCGTTCATGACATACATCGTCTTTAACTCCTAGATGCATTGGGGATAATATTTGGATTCTTGGCCAAATGATCTAAGTGGGGCCAGCGTTGTAAGGCATTGTAACGTTACATACATTGGATCATATGTAATCTGGCAGCCCCACACCAGAATTAACTCATTATTCCCACTCCCGAGTACAGCCACGGTGGAATTCGGGAGCCGCGTTCACATGGAGCGTCTTTGTTTCCAGCTTTTTATTTTCTGCACAGAGCTTATATTTCACATTTGAGATGGCAACGTACTTAAGAATACGGAAAACGCAACCTGTTTCCCAGCTGAAAGTCCCAGCAGGCTGAGGTACATGAGTCAGGCTTCTGCAACAGGCATCGCCAAAGGTGTGAAATAAAAGAGAATTCACAGGGGTACTTCGTGTTTTGGACATCATTCAGATATATCTTGTGATATAATCAAGTCAGTAAATGTGATCCGGAATAGGGGATGAGCAGAGAGAAAGGATAGTCTGGCGAGGGAGCCGGGTAATAAACCAAAGGCCCTGGCAAAATATGTAGAATAATTCGTTCTGATTCACACGATGGTAATTACGGAGCATTTCTTTAAACATCCATCACCCAAATGAAGTGCGCGTGGTGAAAGTTGTTAACATAAAAATGCGGACGGGGTTCTCGGCAACTGGTTTTCAAACCGATGCCACTTCGCACTGGTGTCAGTATGAGCGAATCCCTAATGCGAATCATTAACATACGCCATGGAACGGCTTTGCACGATACCTGCCTGTTAATCATGTTCTGCTCTCAATTAGGTCTTTATAAATGCCCGGTAGGTCACCAGCCCCCCTGAAATTGCTCTGGGTTTGGGGAAGATCTCTCAAGTGTGGGTCACCGGGACGCGGTTTTCCCTGCGAATGCTCAAAGTGCCTCTAACCCGGGAGATTTTTGAGGGTGAGACTCTGGCTCTCATGCGGTGTAAATTCATACAGCTCCAGTGCACTGAATGGGGCGATGCTGGCTGGTGCCAGCGCACAACTGGCTTCTCCGTCCTCCCCTGCTCCCCGGCTCCATCACGCACACCGCATCGGCAGAGATGGGTGAGCTGATGTGACCGTAACCGGCGTCTGCGCAGCAGTTGCCCAGCGCTTGAGTAGGATGAAGCCCTTCCTTTGGGCAGTGAAAAGGTAGAAAAAATCTTTTTTTTAGCCTTTGCATCTCTCTGGTGGAAAGATCAAAACAAAGCAGTTGGAAAAATACATTGGTAACAAAGGACGTACTTGTTCTTTAAGGCGTTATTCCCCTCTTTTATGTCTTCACAAAGATGATAAACAACATACGGCTTAACTGTGCTGTCCCCATCTCGCAAAGAGGTGTCGTTCCTACCTCCCAGAGGCACCGCGCGTTGTAATCCCTGCTCTAAAGTGATGCAAGATCCCCACGCTGAGCGGCATTCTGTAAAAGATTGTTGTTGTTTGACACGCTGTGGAGCATCCAGCCAGCCTGGAGTTGGTATTGCACCAACAACGGCACAAACACGTCAAGGAGGGACCGTCCCTGCCCACGGAGGTTGGACAGGCGGGGAAGTTGAGGCAGGAATGACTGAATGTGCCCGAGCAGGTTTGGGGCAGAGCTGCCGTAGAGAAGACAGGTCTTAGAAATCCAACCCCAACAAACAACCCCGAGTTGTATTTTCCTAATAAATGGGCAGCGTGAGCGTGTCTTGGGCCGGGAGGACTCGGCTTTTATGGGTGCCCTGCCCTGTTTTTTTGTTTTTAAGGATGCAGCAAAAGGAGGGTTAGAGCGTAATCCCACTCTCAGGGCTGCGGAGGGAAGTGCGGGGTTTTTTTGCTGCCTGAGCTGGGGAGAGGATCAGGCTTTGAAATGTATGGTGCTTCTAGATGTGGAAGATGATAGTCAATCTCAGCCAGGGTATAATATGCTGTAATATGAAACGCGGCTTGTCTTGCACGAGGCTCCAGTGGCAGTCAAATCCCCTTTCAGTGGGCACAGCTCCATTATTTAAAAATCAATAACAAAATATGAAGCTTTTATCGATTTCCCTCATATTTTTTATTATTATTATTATTATTATTATTTTGTAATTTTTTTCATCCAGGAGGGTTTTTTCTATAGCTGATGGTTTTGGCTGTTTCTTGCCCAACCCCTTTGTTTTCCTATGGCACCTTCGTCTCACCCGCGAACCCCTGAGCACAGCGGGGTGACATCCAGCCGGCCTCTGCCTTCTGGGGTGAGAAGGACCTTTCCCATCAAGAGAAAGGAAAGCGTCCTGGGATGATTAAACCTTACAGCGGAGGGGGTTTGGGGGGTGGGGGGGACACCCGACTTTTTGACTGCACATCACCTGCTGCGGGATAGATAAAGTTTCTATAGAGAATGAGAAGCAAGCCCTCCCTCCCGGGTCGGAGGGG
>NW_009647680.1:9882480-9884394 GCF_000708025.1 Charadrius vociferus
CGAAACGCCGCCGCCCGCCCCGCTGCCCCTGCAGCCGCCTCCCCCGGCGCCGCGGAGGCTCGGCAAGGTTTGGGGAAGGGGTTGTCCCCTTGTCCGGGTTGGTCGTGGGTCCCGACTGCTCGGGGAAGAGGGGTGGGAGCACCCCCGAAGCCCCCCAGCCCCCATCCTCCCTGCCTGTTTGGGGACACTTCTTGCTGTCCCCCCCCTCCCGGGGCTGAGCCGGGACTTGCGACTGTCACCCCCACTCCTTTTGAAGTCGTGGTTTTTAAGGGGAGGTTGGGAATACCTTTGTGCTAGAGAGTAAAGGTGATAATACATCTTGGGTCCGCCCTCCGCCCCCCTCCCCAACCCAGTACCCCCCATAACGGTCGCTTTCCCCCTCCCCGCGCACAGTTCCTATTAATCATTTAACGTTTGACCCCTTTGAAGATAGCACCAGTGGCGCTCCGATAGCCGCCTGTGTCATTAGCGGCTGAGATCAAACACTTCAAAGAAGTTGTAAAAAGAGGGTCCAAATGCCAGCTCTGCCACATCCCCCACTCGTTGAAAGACATAACTGTTCTTTGCGCCCTCCGCCCGACAGTCTCGCCGAGCGTTAAAGCTCTGAAACGCGGCAACGTCGAGCTGCCATCCTATGACTCGGCACATCGCTCCATGGGATGAAGCCGGGGGTCCTGCTCCCCGATCCCAGTGACCAACCTCTGCCAAGTTGCGGGTGGTTGGGATGAAGCCTCCGGCAGACAGCTCGGATGCTCTCCCTTCCTAGGGAGGCACCGGCCAAATCGTCCTTTGGTCCCCTTGCTTTTGCCTGTGTGGACTTTAGGAAGGGCGGGCAGAATAAGCACAGCTGACGTCTCCCCGGTGCCTGTTATTGATTGATGGAAGCATCACTGCCTACCCTCAAGAAGGAGGTGGATGCCTGTAGTGCCCCATCGCAGGCTAGCGCAGGGCCAGAGGGGTGTCCCGTTTGTGATCCGCTGTTATTAGCCTTGTCCAAAATGGGTGCAGCCCCGCGGACATCAGTGATGCCACATCCCTTTGCGTTAGACTGCATGCCCAGTAGCTCTTGGTAATCCATTCCTTGTGTGCCTCGTCCCCTTCGAGGGACGATCAGGTTGGCTGCGGGATGGAGCCACGAGGGAATCTGGTTCTTTTGCTCCCTTTCCTCCCGAAATGTACTGAAACAAAGGTAAAACCGAGTGTTTACACGGGAAACATCAACCCCCTAATGTATGTAGGCAGGCGTTGTGGGAGACGGACAGAATGACTTTGTGCACGCTGAACTGTGGAGGATGCTTTTAGCTTAATGGAGCAAAGCACCTTCCTCCCGCAGAAATCAACTAATTGCTGATCCTGAGTCACCAGTGGCCTTAACTCATCAAACATCGTTAGCTCCCCGGCATCTGCCCCGTGAAAGGGCACTCACATCCCCATCTGAATATCCAGCCTGTGCTCCGGCATTCCAGCTGGAGCTGAATAAATCTGCTAAATGCTCGACACGAGGGTGTGACACGCCGGCGGTTAGCGCTAATTACGGACGTGCATAAGAGTGCTTTTCATCCAGAGACATCCCAAAGCGCTTTGCAAGCCACCTATGTATTCAAAACATCCTCATCCTCCCGCCCCCCCCTCCCCCACGGCGGCCGTGCGGAGCTATGCCCGGCCGTCCCACGCAGCCTCCGTGGGGGGAAGGAAGCCACGCTCGCTCGGCAGATGTCACTCGAGGGGATCTCTGCGCCGGAGCTGTCCCAGCGCTGTGGTCAGTGGGACTTCCCTTCCAGTCACGCCGGTTGCGCCGGCTTCCTGCGTCGGGGGCTGGATTTGAAAATGTTGGCCTTAGCTCGGGCTGTGCCTGGCTCGGCAGCGTCCCATCCCCTTGCTTTTTAATGCGTTACTATTAATGGAATATTTTTT
>NW_009647680.1:9884469-9899240 GCF_000708025.1 Charadrius vociferus
TGCATTGATGAAGTCGTCCTCTGCGATGGCGGTTCAGAGCAGCTGGACGGGAGAGCGCCCGAGGCTCGTGGCTTTGCTCCCTTAAACCCTCCCTTCATCTGCAACAAGCCCACACGGGCGGACTTTGGGTTTTCAAGCACAAAAGGCAAGTTTTCAGCCACCCGGGTGTTACGCCGGCTTTTGTACGGACTCAAGGGGAAGGCGCCGAGTCGCTGGCTTTGCCACTTGCCTCGTGCCTTTGGTTTATGTTCTGCTTTGAGACCTCAAAGGAGGAATGTGGGGCTGCAGGATGCTGCTAATGGGGTTTGAAGTTCCTGCTCTGGCCGTATTGACACAGAGGAGATGATGGGTTTATTTTTTTCTTTGACGGGCGCATTTCAGATGTACGTGTCTGCGCATGGGCGTGTTGCTGCCGCTGTCCTTGAAATGCTGGGCTTTTATAAGCCCGGGTTTGGGGTTTTTTTGGTTTTACTTTTCAAGGAGATCCTTAGCAAGAGGGGAAGGTGCTAAATTTTCTTTCTAACTTCCATCCCGAGTGGTTGGGGAAGGGGACTCTTCTCCACCCCTCACCCACGCGGCGTTAATCTGCGTTTACAGCAGTACCTGCTCCGGTTCACTTTAGAGGATTGTGTTTATGTGAGATTGTGGGATATTTTATGTAGGACATCTTTGTACAATGCTCTGGGAAATAACGGGGTCCAGAGTTTCTCTTCCATTGGGTGATGTTCATCTGATCAAACAATGACTGCTTCAAAGCTGAGATGAATTGTGCCTCTTTTCTACGTCGTAACTGCGGACAGGGGTTTGTGTAGACCCCAGCCAGTCTGGCCATGATCTTGGTTGAGCCATATAGATGCTGCTGTAGTATTGATAATAAAAGGTAACCAAACAATTGAGGATCAGAAGTAACAGAGAGCTCAAAATACACCTTCAATCTCCATTCTGCTTGGGACGCCAAGCTCCATCGTCCTCCATCGTCCTCTTGCTTGATTTTTTTTTTTTTTTTTCAGATAAGCACTTTTGTACTTAGAATCAAAATCATAGAATCATGGAATGGTTTGGGTGGGAAGGGACCTTTAAAGGCCATCTAGTCCAACCCCCCTGCCATGAGCAGGGACATCTTCCGGTTGCACAGAGCCCCATCCAACCTGACCTGGAATGTTTCCAGGGATGGGGCATCTCCCACCTCTCTGGACAACCTGGGCCAGCGTCTCACCAACCTCAGGGTAAAAAAATTTCTTCCTTCTATCTAATCTAAATCTCCCCTCTTTCAGTTTAAAGCCGTTACCCCTTGTTGTATCGCAACAGGCCCTGCTAAAAAGTCTGTCCCCACTTTCCCCCCTTCTGACTTTCATGCATGGAAGGGTCTCCTTGTGCGCAGCCACAAAGCACAGAGCTGTCCTTTAATTATCTTCCTGGCTCCTCCTTAAAAAAAACATGAAAAGAAAAAAAAAAAAAAAAAAAAAAAAAAAAAAAAAAAAAAACAACAAAACCCTCCAATCCCTAAACAAACCCCTTGGCTTTAGTTGTGTGACCAAGGCACCGAGACCAGCGCGTGTTGTGCCGCTCCGGACTGACTCACCGTCTCCTGGTGCTCTCCCGCTGGACGTGCCTGTCTGGTGTCTCTCCAGTCCGGCGTGGGTTTGGAGTGGTGGTGTGTGTCTATCGACTGCCCGGCACGGTGGGCTTTGGGGGTGGGCTTTCTGGTAGAAAAACAATGGGAAAAAGAATTGCTGTCGTTGTAAAGGAGCTCTCAGCTTCCTATCACAATATCAGCGCGCTTTGCCGGTTCATTTCTGTGCTGTGAAGGCAGAGTATTTTCTCCCTGGCTGTGATGTGTGTCTACAGTTCTCAGTAGAACAAAAGCTTCTCGTCCCGCGCTGGTTTTACAATCCTTTACTGCTTCCCCACACACACACGCTGGTTGAACTGGGGGAGAGTTTGGCTTTGTGCATCAGTGGTCATTTTTAACGTCGAGCAGAAGCAGTTTAATCAAGGTCGTTGGACCTGCTCCTCTCCTGTGGGGTGTGCAGGAGAGGTTAAGGGAAGGTATCATGGGATGATTTACTGATCGCAGCCCTATTCCTAGGGGTGACTCCCTGATGAAGATGTTCTTTTGGTCCCTGAAGTAGACGCTTCATACCCCACCTGAAGATGCATAGCCTCATTCAAGGAGGATATAGGATGTGGGCTGAAGTAGGACCACCGGAGCAGGGAAGTCTTAGACTGCTCAAAATATTGGGGTACCAGGTGGGGTTTGGCACGGTGCTAATGGGGATGAAATTTTAGAGCGGGGGGAGAAGAAAGGACATCCCTTTATCTCTGCAGCAAAATGCAAAGAAATGGGTATTAAACAAAGTGATTCCTCTCCTCTCCTCTCCTCTCCTCTCCTCTCCTCTCCTCTCCTCTCCCATTTTAAGGGGTAGTTGTCATCTTCAGCTCTGCCATGCCTGATTCAGGATGCTCCCCTCTACCAAAAGTAGAGGTTGCAGAGGCTCCAGAGAAGAGCACCAAAAAGTGAGCAGTAACCTAGAAAATGTGGAAAGACTGAAGGAAATGAGGTTGTTTAGCCTGGGGATGAGAGGGCTGGGAGGAGAAATAACTGTCCTCAAGTATGTCAAGGGTAGTTGTGAAGGGGAAGCGAGTAAACTTCTCCATGGCCAGTGGTGGGAGGCCAAGAAGTGCTGAGCTCAAGCTGCGGCAAGGGAAAGAAGCGTTAGCAAAAACTTCCTAACCTCTGATTGCCAGAGGAGGGGAGCAGTAGAACAGATGGTTTGGGATGGGCTCAGAGTCTCCATCGCTGGAAGTTTCGATGGGGCAGGTTGGCCAAACCACGCTTCAGGAGAGCTGATCCTCTTTTGAGGCAGTGGAATAAATTTGACAAATTCTCCAGAAGTCCCTTCCAGTGCTGATTTAGGTGAATTTATGGATTTTGAGCCTGAACTTGGGAGGGATAGCAAAGAGGCTTTAGGGCACAAATCATGTCACCTGGATCTGCTGATGGGACTCAGGGAAGTCCTCTGATCCAGTGCAAACAAGGGAAGTCCTCTGACCCAGTGCAAACAAGTTTTCTGTAGAAAGTTTTGACAGTGCTGAACTCCATGACTTCGCATCTTATTCTGTCTGTCAAGCTGCCTTGCTGCACCCTGCTCCTCCTGTGTAATCTCCAGGCTGGATTCAAAAAAACCATCAGGTGGTTTAGCTGTTGTCATCTGCCCCATGATTCAGAGGAGGGATGAACACTTGTTCCACGGGAGAAGGTTTTGCAGGTCAGGGGGTGCATTTTGCTTGCAAGGGCAGTGCCCGCACGCACTCCCGCAGCACCACCTCTCTTGTGCAACGCTGCACAAAGGTCACGCTCCGCAACTTGTTTCTCTGCTGCATCATTGCTGATGAGTCAAAATATTCAACCTTCTCTCAGGGTCATTTTGTTTGGGTTTGGGGCTGCGTTCCTTTCCCCACTGTAACATTTTCTGGGGGCAGTCAGATGGTGGTATGTTGCCATCATGATATTCTTGATATAGTAACTTGCAGCTACTTGAAGGATCATAGAATCATCATAGAATGGTTTGAGTTGGAAAGGACCTTGAAGATCATCGAGTTCCAACCCCCCTGCCATAGACAGGGACACCTCCCACTAGACCAGGTTGCCCAAGGCCACGTCCAGCCTGGCCTTGAACACCTCCAGGCATGGGGCCTCAACAACCTCTCTGGGCAACCTGTTCCAGTGCCTCATCACCCTTAAAGTGAAAAACTTCTTCCTAATGTTTAATCTGAACCTGCCCTCTTCCAGTTTGAAGCCATTCCCCCTCGTCCTATCACTACATGCCCATGTAAAGGATGGTTGTGGGGATGATGGAGTCAAACTCTTCTCAGTTTTAGCGGGTGACAACATATGGGACAACAACCACAACCCAACTTTGGAGGTTCAGGCTGGGTCTTGGGGAAGCTCCTCCGGTAGGAAGGTTGTGGTGTAGAGGAACAGGTTCCCCCAGAGGCTGAGGGGCCTCAGTCTTGTGAGGTTTTCAAGTCTTGGCTAGAGAAAATCCCAGCTGACCTGATCTAGTCACACCTCAAATGCATGGTTGGACTAGAGACCTCCTGAGGTACCTCCAACATGACATTTCTGATACCTGTATGGTGTAGTGGAGCATAGAGCCACCAACCTAGGAAGCAATATACCTGCTTTAGCCCAGCTCCCAGTGCAGATGGATAGTCCTTGTCTTGCTTTCTACCAACACAAGCAACCTGGGAGAAGTGCTGTTCTAGGGCAGCTCTTCAGCTGCTGAAACTCAAACTGGTTTGGTCAAGGCTAACCTGCATGTCCTCCCGAGGCATTGCATCGGCCGAGGCGGACGTGCCCGTAGAGGTAAGGAGTCCACATGTTGTGTGGGGAGTGAAACTGGTGTATTTTCCTGGTGCTTTGGCTTTGCTAAAGCAGCTTGAGTGACTCTTCAGCTGCCTGTCATGACTTCAGAGCTGGCCGTTGGTCCTGGCAAAGTCCACGGTAGATTTAAAAGATTGATGAGGGCAAAGCACAGGTTGAACTTAAGAAAGACAAACAATACTTAAGGAGAGTGTAACAGGAAGCTGGCTTCATTTCTCTTTGGAAGAGAGCAGAAGTGATACTGAAACCCCCTTTTTTTTCCTCCCTTTTTCTTTTCGCGAGTGTCAGATGCAAGAGGTGATGTAATAGTGTTTACCAGACTGAGGCACATAATTTATAGTAGTGACTCAAAGGCAGAGAAAAATATTATTTATTTGGATTACAGTAGCAGCTGAGGCGACTGGGATTGGGGCTCGATGTGCTGGGTGTTCAGTGAGACGACATCTGCCCCGAAGGGTCTGGGTGGATGGGGAAACCGAGGCATGGAGCAAGTCAGTGGTTTGGCTGCAGATGTGTTCAGGGTCATTCCCACAGCTGGGAACTCAACTTGGGCTTTATCGCTTCTACCTAAGCCAGGGGTTTCCGAGCTGCTCTCGGGCTGCTGGGGATGCATGACGCTACGGAAAGTGATTGCAACTGGTCCACAGAAGTACATAGTACTTCTAGCAGGGGTTTAGATGGCGAGAGTGCCAAGGTCATCTGGGGGCTCTCGGAGTTGATCCAAAGGATTTGGAAATCACTGCTTTTAATATAAACCTCCCTTCCTTTCACTGGTCCTATCAAGTCTTTAAAGTCTCACTTCCCTATCGTAACACTTAGGTGGATCTCACAGCACCCAATAGTGGTGGTGAAACGTATTTATCCCTGTCTCGGGAGATGGGGGAAATGAGGAAGAGAGACTTTTATTTACTTCAGGGTGCCCGGAGAGCAGCAGGAGAGCTGAAAGAGGTTTCCGAACTGCTGTCACTGCTGTTCTGTGCAGCCTTTCCTTCATCTCTCAGCCCTCTTCCGTGGGATAGACCCATCCTGCCAAGGATTTGGGCAAAAAGAAGTTAAGCCCAGGATCAACAATTTGCAAATGCTTATTATCCCACACTGTCCTTTGGCTGGGTAGTTTTATGGAATTTTAATTGCGGCACACCTAGGCATATCGTTTGGCCGAGAGTTGTCGTGTAAATACAGGTTGATGTGATTTCCTCATCCAGAGCTGCAAGCGGGAAGCCTGGCTCTACCACAGGGGCTGTTGAGAGCCTGGCCCATGCCACCAGCTGGGGCACCTGGCTCTGGAGAGGCTCCTGAAGCTTCTGAGCATCCAGAAAGTCTCCTGGAGTATCCTGGACTTCTGCTATGGGTCATTGAGCAGCACCAACAGTAGTGCTCCTCGTGCGGATGAATAAGCCAGGAGCAGACCTGCCCTCCAAAGTTTCAGTTGGTGTTTCCACAGTCCAGCAATGGCTCCTGTAATTCTGTTCAAATAATGGAAATAGCTTCAGAAAGGAAAAAATACTCATTCTCGTTTGTACATCAGATGTTCTCTGTGCCTTATCTCTGGTCCTTCCCCAGCACGCAGAGCTGCAGGCTCGAGAGGAGCCGAGCAGGGAAAAGCTGGGTTGGGTTTTTGTTTACCTTTTCCAGTCTCTCATCCCAGCCAAGAAGTCATCGGTGTTAGAAATGACTCGTTTCAACCCAAGGCTGAGGCACTTGGGGCTTTTCAGTCTAGAGAAAAGCAGAGAGCGTCCAGTTCTGGGATCCCCGGTTCAAGAAGGAAAGGGAACTGCTGGAGAGGGTCCAGCAAAGGGCTACAAAGATGATGAGGGGACTGGAGCATCTGTCTGATGAGGAAAGGCTGAGGGACTTGGGGCTTTTTAGTCTGGAGAAAAGAAAACTGAGGGGAGATCTTATCAATGCTTACGAATACTTAAAGGGAGGGTGCCAGGGGGATGGGAACAGTAACGGGACAAACTGGAACATAGGAAGTTCCATCTAAACATGAGGAGGAACTTCTTTCCTGTGAGGGTGGCAGAGCACTGGCACAGGCTGCCCAGAGAGGTGGTGGAGTCTCCCACTCTGGAGACATTCCAAACTCACCTGGATGTGTTCCTGTACAACTGCTGTAGGTGCCCCTGCTCTGGCAGGGGGCTTGGACTAAAGGATCTCCAGAGGTCCCTTCCAATCCTGACCGTTCTGTGATTCTGTTTACACCTCTGCACACACTGTGTTAATAACCCACCATGGCTGGATGCTTTTAGGCAAAAGCTTTCGGAGTTGCTGGCCTGGAGATGCTGGTGCAAAGCGGTCCAGGTCTGACTCTGGCAGAGGGAGGGGTGGCTTTGCTCCCCCTTAGGCTTTTTCAGTTTGAATCTGGAGAAATTGGATCAGCACTTGGACACCTCATTGCCAAGTGAAACTGGCTTTGTGGTCATCACAGGTTAAACCAGCAGCAAATTGGCATGGAACTGGGGAGGGAGTCGGTGTAGAGCATCCCCTTTCTTACTCACCATTAGCCACAGAAAAGGCAAATATTCGTCATGTGAAATCGCAGAGGACAGAGCTGAGACCTCAAGAAGCGATGCAGACCCGTCTGCGCGCCTCCAGGTGAACACACTTGCGCCTGAGAAGTGCCTGCCACAACCTGCTTGTACAACGTACGGAGAGGGATTCCTCAAGGTCAGCGTGCAGACCCGCACAGTGCAGCTGTACGTGTGTCATCAACCACATCTAGCCACGCAGCAGTTTACATATGTGCTGTGTTTAAATTAAAAAAAAAATTGAAAATTACAAATACATAAAAATCAGCCTCAGTCCAAAAAAAAAAAAAAAAGCTTGCGCTTGCAAGCTGTGCCTTTAAAGAACGGGAGGAAAATATGAGTGCTGGGAGCATATGTTTCTTGCTGCGTAAGATAGCCAGCGGTGCCTGTTTCTCCATTGAATCTGGAATAATTTGATGCCAGCAACCTGGGGGCGCCCATTGCATCTCTGGATTTGTCTTTTCATATTTGGTTCCCTTTTTTTTTTTTTTTTTCTCTGAGCTCTTGCGCAGTTTTCCTGGAGAAGGTTAGGGTCTGGGAAATCTTGCATCAGTCTGGTTGTCTGCATTACACTAATACCTAGAAATGAACTTCTCCGTCCAAATGTGAATATTCTCACCCCAAACTAATGCCTGTGCAGGATGGGAGGTTCACTCTTGGGCCAGAAATGGGACATTTTTATTTATAGTTCGAATCTGGCTTTGAGGCAGGACCAGTTGAGAACAGCTCTTAGACATTTCTGTATTAAGCGTTCGAATTGCTTCTTCCTTTCCGTTGCTTGGAAAGCTTTTCCATCTCTGCCTACTCTGGACTCTTCTTCACATGGCCTCTAAATTTTAAATCCTGTATGTTTGCTCTCTCTTTTTCCTGTAATCTATTGACAGAAATATCTTCTGGTTGTTTTTTTTGTTATTTATTATTTCTTTTTCTTCCTGACGCTTTTTGGACACGTCCAAAATATTTCCATTGTGTCTCCTGGATCTAAGATGCTGTCCTAATAGCATCTCAGTACTTGTTATGCATCTTATTCCATTTAAACCTGGTATTTTCCAAAGGCGTTTGCTTTGGAAGGCATTTAGACATCTCTTTGGTGGAGTTCCAGCTCCCGCATCCATATGGTAAGATGGAAATAACATTTTGAGTCAAAGATTTGTGGTCTTTTGAATTTTGTAGATTTTCAGCGATGACCACAGCTGCTGCCTTGCCCGTTCGGGTTCCTCACTGACCTTCTGAACATCCCCATGGACTTTCATGTGGCTGCCAAAGGACGCAAGTTGACTTGCTACACAACCACCTTGGCCACTTCGTGTAATACCCAAACAGGGATTATGTCTTGTTTCCAAAACTGATTAGTAAACCTTCCTTTCCCTTTTCGGGTGACTTTGAGGTGTTTTCTAAATTTTCAGCTTGAAAGAGGCGTGTGTCACACATACATTGTGGGTCTGGCACTGTGCGCTGCTGTTGAACTGGGTGATGTGTATGTTTGTCTGCATTTTTTTTTTTTTATCTCCTAGTAATGTTAGTAATGGTGCTAAGTGGGGTTGTTAGTCATCACTACCGATCTGTTCTGCAGATCTTTATCCGCATACTTACTTAAGCATCTTTGGGGGTTTTTGTTGTTTATTTGTAGGGGAGATATGTGGGTTTTGACTGCTCCCTGGATGCTCTTGGCTTGAAACAGGAAAAATGGGCTATGTAATTCAGCTCAGGGGTTTGGTAATCCTTAGTTATAGATTCATAGAATGTTTTACGTTAGAAACAGCCTTGGAGATCATCAAGTTCCAACCCCTCTGCCATGGGCAGGGCCCCCTCCCACCAGACCAGGTTGCTCCAAGCCCCATCCAACCTGGCCTTGAACACCTCCCGGGATGGGGCCTCAACAACTTCTCTGGGCAACCTGGGCCAGGGGCTCACCACCCTCACAGTGAAAAATTTCTTCCTAATATCTCATCTCAGTCTCCC
This sequence comes from Charadrius vociferus, assembly GCF_000708025.1. Lineage (NCBI taxonomy): Eukaryota > Metazoa > Chordata > Aves > Charadriiformes > Charadriidae > Charadrius > Charadrius vociferus. The sequence continues at coordinate 9,893,347 of NW_009647680.1, forward strand.
CCCTTTCAGTTTAAAACCATTCCCCATCATCCTATGGCTCCCCTCCCTGATCAAGAGTCCCTCCCCAGCTTTCTTGGAGCCCTTTAGGGACTGGAAGGGGCTCTAAGGTCTCCCTGGAGCCTTCTCTTCTCCAGGCTGAACACCCCCAACTCTCTTAGCATGTCACAGAATCATAAAATCATATAATGGTTGCCTCTCCCTTGCAAAGTCTCACTCACCACCCCTATAGAGGCCACCTTGGCACCTCCGGATCTCCTTCCTTCTCATCCTGCTTTCACACGGGTGCTGTGCTTGGGAGCCCTCCAGCCCAGGAAGGGGCAAACACAATAAATGCCCCTTCTGGCTTCTTGACAGCAGAAAATAGCCGCTCTGCTTCCATGCTGTCAACACCGCACACAGCTCCTTTGATTCTGGGTCTCTTGTGTTCTTCCTAAATAACTCCCTCCAGATAGGAAGCTCCCAGGAAAACCTCATTTGCTGTGACCCAAGAAGAATCGATGACTATGAGGCTTGTGTTCTCCCTCCCTCTCGCCTTCCCTGCCTCCCTCGCCCACTGTCCACCGCACATAACGTCAGACCGGAGTTTCCAGCGGGGCGGTGGGGAATAGAAGGGCTCATTGTTTTGGGGGTCAGGGCACGGAGCTGGGGTGGCAGGAGAGAGGGGAGCGGAGCTGGTGGCTGAGCCCCACTGCTACCTCCAGCCCGGTCTTGTATCATTCATAGCGGCAGCCGTGCAGACAGCGAGCCGTCTGTGATTGTGGCAGGCTCAAAGCCTTTAAGGGAGGCAAATAAATAAAATAAATGAAAAAAGAAGCAAAAGAAGAAGAAGAAGAAGAAAAGGAAGAAAAAGAAAGAAGAAAAAGGAAAAGAAGAAAAAAGATGAGAAAAAGAATAATAATAATAAGAAAGAAGAAAGAATAATAAGAAGAAGAAAAAGAAGAAGAAGCAAGAAAAAAGTAAAGAAGAAAAAGAGTAAGAAAAAGAAAGAAAAAAGAAAAGAAAGAATAATAAGAAGAAGGAAGAACAAGAATAAGAAGAAAAGGAAGACACAGAAAGAAGAAAAAAGAAAAGAATTAAAAATAATAGAAGAAGAAAAGAAAAAGAATAATAATAGAAGAAAGAAGAAGAAAAAGAAAGAAGAAGGAAAAGAAAAGAAGAAGAAGGAAAAGAAAAGAAGAAGAAGGAAAAGAAAGAAAAAGAAGGAAAAGAAGAAAGAAAAAAAGAAAAAGAAAAAAAAAGAAAAAAAGAAGAAAGGTAGAAAAGCTGGGATGTGGGGAATGACAGGGAATGTATGGGGGTTCTCCTGGCTGTGCCAAGGGGAAGGAGATGCTGAGAAATGATGCAAGCTTGTCCCTGCAGGAGGCTAGAAATTGGGGACTGAGGTTTGAACCTAGCCCTGACCCTGCGGACCTCTCTCTGAACCCTCTGCGTGCGCCGGAGGGAGGCAGGACAGGGTGCGGGGAGTTTTCCTGCCAGCGATCAGGACTTTATCCTGCAGCAATGTGTGGGTGGGTGGACCCCTGACATCAGAGTCTTTGGAAAAGGGTGACGAGAGTGATTAGGAGCCTGGGAAAGCTTTACACGACAGGCCTCCGAAACAGTGACGGACGGCCACCTTCCAAAGAAAGTGAATGAGAAAGTGCCCTGATAAAAGCCCGCAGGGCTGCCCCTCCGCGTGGGGCGGGGGCAGAGGTGTCAGCATTTTAGGTTGTCTTGTGGGACTTCTCATGGGAGCACCCCAGGGTCCTTCTGCCAGGAGGTGGCCCAAAGTGTTTGGCACATCACCGAAGAGAGAGGTGTCGCACCCCATCACCTGAACCCATTCTTGGAGAGGTGAGATTTGTACTCGGGAGAGGGGATCAGACGTTTCTGATCCCTCAGCATCCAACACAGAAGGGGAGTCGGTCCCAGATGTTAAAGCCTGTAAAATCTTTTTGCTTTTGCATCCTTCAGCAAGTTCTGCCTCCGCTATAGATGTGCGAGGGGGGAGAAACACGCCTCCTCCTACCGAGTCTGAATTTGCACCTTTTAGAGAAGATGAAACATGAGTAATGCAAATATCTGCAACGGTAAAAGTTGATACCATGAAGAAATCAGGGGAGAGGAACAAATTTGGTGGTTTGGGGTTTAAACCAGTGAAACAGTTGAGAATAGGTCTTTGCGAGTGATGGGACTCCGTCCACCTGCCTTTTCAGAGAGCTTCCACCTGCAACGGGGTGTGCTTTGGTCCGAGACTAGCTAGATCCAGCACCATACCCATGGAGTTGCTCCCAGAGCTGCCTTCTGAGCTCCTGCCTTGCGCTCCCTTCAAAGCCCACCCCAGGGAGGGCCTGAAAGGATCAGGCCGGTGTCTCAAACACTCACACAACACATTGGCTGAGGCTTCGACTGGGAATCAATCAATATACTCTCTTTTTAGCATCAAATCAGTACAGCCAGCTGGCATGCAGACGGGCTGATGTATCGTGTGCTGTCACAGGGAGGTGTACGGAGGAGCGAGGTTTGAAGATGGAGTCAGGCGTCGAGAAGAAGGTTGTCTTCAGGGATTTTTTTGTTTAATACTGGAGGCACTTCACATGCAGCAGAAGGCAGGGCATCTCACAAATTGGTGTTGTGGATGCTGCTTCAAAGGATACTCTCCATAGGTTGTGTTAGTGGGGCTGAAAATAAGTATTTGTCATGGGGCAGGTGGAAACTGGACCTCGTGCATTGGTCTGGGTTGGAACTGATAAAGGGACATACAGCCAGATCTATCCTGTGCTACACGTAGGATGTTTATGAGGCTTTTTGTATGAGGTTTTAGTTAAGTAGGGCATTTGATGAAAATATCCTGTTCGTGATGTTTCTGTGTCCATCCTGCTTCTTGGAAGACTCTGCCATGACCGACTCGATGCTGTTAAATGCTGTCATTAAGGCTAGGTGGGGTAAAGCGTGGACCTGGTGCTCTGGCGCTCTTGTAATTTCAGATAGGATCAAGTGGTTGAGTGCCACTTGGGGAAGAGAAGCTTAGAGATTTGCATTTGTAATTAAGAAGAAGAGCTTTTAAAGCCTATTTCTTTGCATTTCTTTGTACCTGATGCCTCCCACTAACCAACCATAGCACGGGTTGTGGAGGAAGGTGAGAAGCCAGAACGACGTGTTTGGGGTTTACACGCTGCCTGCATTACTGCTGAATCAGCTGTAATTTAGGCAAGGTTTAACCTTCTTTTTTTGGTGTGGAAGGGCCTGATCAAAACCTGGGAGCTGTTTCCCTCAAAGCATGGGAGAGTTTTAACCAATTATATGTATTTAAAAAGAAAATATCAGTTTGCCAGAAAACCAGACGCCAAAGCGTGATCAGAAACGCAGCTACAGTGCTCTCCAAGTTGTATCTCAGGAATCGATTCCCTGTTGGTGTATATTCCTCGATATTATCATATCTGCTTCTCGCATTTTCCCACCTTTACCCTTTTGTACTCAAAGCCCGGTGGTGTGGGCTGGGCTGGGGTTCATTTTCTTTCCCCCAAGCTTTAGTCCTGGCACTTTGCAACTCTCTCACTAATATTCATCCACCTGCCCTGAATATTAGAGGGTCTTGGCATTATGGCACCAAGGTGGGCTGCAAACACAGATGATTTTTGCCTCGCACATCCTAACAGAGCAAAGAGTTGGTGCAAAGGGTTGGACACTCAATGGGTTTCCAACTTTTCCACCCTTGTGCTGCCAGGTTGCTTGCTGGACACTTGGGTCTTCGCTGTCCCTGCTTTATAAATAGGGAATTAAAGTGTACAGGGGTTAAGTGAATCTTTAAGGTTCTGCAACAAGTCCATCACAGAATCACAGAATTGCTGAGGTTGGAAGGAATCTTTAAGATCAAGTCCAACCTAAGACTGAGGAGCTGGGAACCAGACACCAACGTCCTTCAGTCTCATCTCCACCTTACCCATTTCTAAACTGCGTCCCCGCATGCTCTGTCCCTGCAGTCCCGTGTTGAGAAGGTCCGAGTTTTCTGAGCCAAGTTCACCTCATGTGTGCCTTGTCCATTGGATGAGGTTAGGAGCAAATTCAGCCTGTTTAAAAACTCAGTCCGGCTGCCAGACAGGAAAATCTGAGGAGCGGAAAGTCAATCAGACGTGGGAAAGGAGGGGGAAAAGGCGAGCGGTTGTTGCCGGCGCTGCGTTCGTTGTGGGTTTGGCAGTGGGCTTGTGCCTCATTGCAGAATTCGGTGGATTTACTCTGTTTCGGGAGTAAACACGTGGCAGCACACACGTGTGCTGGTGGGTGAACTCGGTTGGGTAATAAGAGTAAATCTTGCTCTGCTTTTGAGAGACTGGGACTAAAACACGGTGTAATAGCGACGCGTATAATTTTGTACAGTGAGCTGCTAATTTACTGCGCTGTTTTGGCCATCAAGCACAACAGCTAGAGGCTGTTAAGATAATTTAGTGGAGGCTTGGGGTTATAAATACGTTTCCATCGTGACTAAGGGTTCTAATAGATATTAAATTCAGCCAAGGGATTTTTAGTATTTTGGGTTTTTTATTGCATACTCCCCAGTGTTTCTGTTTTGACTTATTAATCTTAAGGAATAAGCCGAGGGATGGCTATTAAATGTTTTTTAACGTATAAAATAGGAGTTGTAAAAGAAAAAAAACCAACAGTGTATGATGCAATTAATTTAGTGTAATCCAGTTGTTCAGCAGTGGGGCTCTGGGGTGCCCTACTCTTGGCTGCTGATACTACAGCATTGGGCAACATGCAAAGATGGTAATGCAATTCTTTGTCATATACATGTTTTTCACTTGGAATATTTTGGGTAAAAGGGAAACTAGTCTTTCCCATCCATCTTGGCCTCATGCAAGATAAGCTGTGCAGAATTAAGAACCGATTTTTGAAATTTAAACACCACTGCATCCAAATGTCATGGTGCCTACATATCAGCTCGGGTCCTCAAACCCCCCAGGGTGTTAGCTGTGGATTTCCAGCCATGTCCTGCATCCATACAAAGACCTCCTTTCCACTGCTGAGAAGCAGGCAGTGTGAGAAGCGATGTGATCTGCTGTGGGAATGCCTCGGCTCTCCTACTCTGCTGTCTTAATCCGAATAACAACAACAAAAAGTTTGAAGGCTTAGTTTGGAATTGGATAGCTCTCCAAAAATAGGCTCTCCCTGGAGATATCTCCTACTTCCTGCTGGGCTGGAAAAGCTCTGCCGACAGCCTTTGCGCTTGGATATTTAGGCATCTCCTGGAACCTAGAGCGTAAAGGAATGCAAAATAATAGAGGAAATCAGTTGAACTTGTTACATTTCAGAAGAGCATTTGGTTTGAGCTTTGGAAAGTGCTCCCCCCCACACTCCTCTTGCGTAGAAAGGCACCTGAGCCAAACCCCAATATTTACAAATATTTTTTAGATCTTCCAGGTTTTGAAGCTAAAAAGTTTTGGAGATCTTCCAGGCTAGACCCTCTTTCTATAAATAAGAGCTCTTGGCTTGAATGCATTTGAGCTCCTGGAAAGTGTGGACCCCAAACGGGGCTTCTTGCATCCAGAGCTGTGTTGGCTCCAACTCTGTCTTCTTGTGGTCAGAAATGGGGAAAAGCATTGCATTAAAAAAAAAAAAAAAACACCAAACACCAAAAAAACACAACAAACTTCTGTTATTTTGTTATGTTGGAAGATCTCTGAGAGTCTCAAGAATAGCTGATACCATCTGGTATATTTTAGGAGTTTGTCATCAGGACCTCTATCTTCACTCGCGTTCAGGACGATGGGCTGAGCCTGGAGGTGGCAGACTCGGAGGTTTCCCCTCCACAGCTCTCTGTGGGCTGCGTACTTTGGCGCCCTCATCTTTCCAATTTATGTGAGTCTTCCTTTCTCCTTTTCTTCTAATTCTTAACATTTTGGGGGTTGTCAGCA
>NW_009647680.1:9899250-9901341 GCF_000708025.1 Charadrius vociferus
TCCCAGCATATGACTGGTGTTTTGTTTGCTGAGGACCTGGTTTTATGGCACTGGAGAGAGCCACCTCTGCAAGTGCAACTTCAGATGAGCAGGAACGAGCACAGAAAGGCTGAACGGGGGCCATCCCCATCCTGCAGAGCATCCCAGAAACCTTCCATGAACCTCTACCTCGACACACAGCCATGCCACGAGGAGCAACCTGCCCCCGTTCCAAGCAGGACTCCACAAAACCAAGGCCAAGGCACAAAAAAGCACCGTTCTTAACCTGACTCACCACATGGCGAGCCTGGGCTTGGGAAACTGGAAAAATCTACATTTCCAATGGGGTTGATAAGGGATTTTCTTGTGGAACTCTTTCCTCCATCCTCTCGCTTTAAGGTTTGCACAGGGATTACTGGGGCGACGCTGGTGGCTGGTATTTCTCCCCAGCCACACCAGCACCAGCTCTAAAACCATGTCAGGAACAGAAGTTCAGAAACACAGTCTCAACCTTTCCCGGCTTGTTTTTCCCATCTGTTTTTAACAGCGTGTTCTTGCCACTTGGACCTTTCTGGGCTCGGTCTTGTGATTCCTGATGTAGTATGACATTTCCAGTTTATTAGGAATGCTTTTGTTTATTTGCTGGGTGGGTTGGTTGTTTTTTTTTTTCTTTCTTTCTTTCTTTTTTTTTTTTCCCCCCCTTTTCCCTAGGTTGTGTGGAGGCTTTCTGCCTCAGCTGCCAATACAAACGTCCCCTCCGTGCTGGGAGGTGCCACCCACACCCGTCCTCTCTGAAATCGGGACAGTTATCTCAGCAGTTGCAATCCCTTGGAGTGGTTTGAGGGCTGTTATTAAACAAAAAGGAAGGCTGATTAACTTTTTTTTTTTCTGTCCTTTTCTACCATTTTCTAATGAAAAGCCAAGTCCTAAAGCGCCGAAGCAAGTGAGTTTTTAAAAATCAGTTGTCTTTTTTTGACTTGCTTAAGGAACACCAGCAAGAAGGGACTCAGGGCTTGCGTTTGCTGGTTACATTTTCGGTTTACCCAGCCTGTCTCTGCTTTTCTTAGCAGACCGAGCGTTATCGCCTGTTGTATGCAAGTGTGAGTCTGCTTCTAAGCTGGAGGTGGCTGGACCAGCCTTCACCTTGCTCTGTCTTTCCATTTTGCGTAGAAATCACCACGCGCCCCTTCAGCGCTGGATGAATGTCATCAACTGATGAGCAGTATCAATGCCACGGCAACACTGGGATTGTAGTTCAGCTCTGCCCGTAGTGTGCTGCTCTCCGTAACCTGTGTGTCCTTCTCTAAAACCTCCTTTGTTCTCCTTGAAACAAATCAAGCGATACCTTTCAGAGACCTGTATTCAGTTCCTGGCTGACATAAATCCCACTGTAGGACTTCAAAGATGCTTAGTTGCTTTTTTTAAAATACTTTCAGCCGTACCGTACCAGCCCACAAAGCGTGTGATGGTGTGAGAAACTGCAATCTGAGTCCACAGCGCTGGTGTTTCATGGAGGTTTGCATCCAAAAAAGCATTTTTTAAATGGGCAGGAGAGTCCTGTGAGCATCCAGCTGCGGGAGGACGGGGCTCATGGTGATGCGGGCTCTCATGCACCTCACCGGAGCCACCAGCCCTCGCACCATGAGGAGCAGGTGCTCCAAGTCATCTTCTTGACCTGGAGGCGAGGAAGACACAGTGGGGCAGATTGTGCGTCTCCATCAGGCTTATATTTATTAAACTGAACTGAATTTCAACTGCATTCCTAAGCTGGGAGGGTAAATCCAGAAACAAGCTGGGAGTAGAGAGAAGGCTGATTCATTTTGGGTTGGTTCAGCCTGCACTTCAGTAAAGCTTCAGGACCAAATCTTTGGTTGCTGTGACCTGTGAAGGATTCTTTGATGAAGTGAAGGTGCTGCCAAACCCCTCTTCTACGCCTGTGGTCCTGTACAAACACAACCCACAGTCGTGCTCATTTGCTCCACGTGTAGGAAATCTTTGTTCTTTGCCATCAGGGTGAGAATTTGGGTCTGTAACCATAAAGGTTTGCAACCAAATCATTTACATAGCCAAAACCAAACCCCACCCCCCCCCCACAAAAAAAAAAAAAACACA
>NW_009647680.1:9901530-9905410 GCF_000708025.1 Charadrius vociferus
AAAAAAAAAAAAAGCTTAGAAAATGCCAGTGAGCTCAGATCTGCTGTGTCTGCTTTTTGATTCTTTAAATGTTGGCCTTCCAGGGAAAGCAGAGATCCCTCCGGAGACCCCGCGACTCGGATTGCTTCCAGCCAAGCAGTAGGCTAGTAGTTTCTGTCCGGTGAATCTGGTTTCTTCATCAGCTTTCCCAGAGACCAGCCTTCCACCTCTGTCCATCTTTCCATTTTCTGTAGAAATGGCCACGCTTCCCTCCAGCGCTGGAGGAATATCATCAACAGATGAGCATCAATGCCAGAGCAATACTTGCTCTAAGGCAAAATAAGCTTTTTAATATCCTTCCCAAAAATGAACTAGAGTCCCTGCTGGCTCCCAGGGATTGCTTGCGACATGCTTTGGGCAGCATCTGCCCAAAGATGCTCCCGAAGACCTCACCTCCTCCTGTGCAGATTAAGATTTGCTGGTACCCGGCATGAGACAAAGTTGAGGTCAACCTCATCTTCCTGTTGTGTTAATTAGGCTTGTTTAATGGCCAATGCCATAAAAATAAAAGGAACCAGCTGTAAGAAGGACTGATTGCAAGTGCAGATGCTTTGGAGCAGGGTCAGGGAGACAAATCTACATGTGGCAGCCGGTCCTCGACTCCATGCCGTGTCTGGATTCAGGACCGAGGGATATCGAGGGTAAAACACCAGGCAGTACCAGCCCGCTTGGGTGGATTCATCTGACTTGTTGCGATACGCTGAATTAGCCTTTATGGGTTTATTTTTAACATTGGGGAAGGCCTTGTCTGCTGGAAATAAAATTGATCGATAGGCACTCGGGGTCCTCGTCTGGCTTGAAATGGCCCCATGATGGATATGCGCTGCAGAGCCTGTGGCCATCGCCCTCGGCGACCGCTCGGGGAGAGAACTCAGGGCTGGAGGGGATGAGGATGGGGCGGATGCTGCTGAGCCTGAGTGGAATTTGGCCTCTGGGGGCTTTTGCCCTGGGGATGCCGGGGTTGCATGCCCACTCAGGGCCGGCTTTCATCCTGCAGCAGGATATTGAAAATAATAGGGTTTTCTCATCCTCGTGGCCGTTTTACGAGCCAGGCTCTGACACTGTCCCTCTTTCCCCAGGGGAAGCAGCTGCAAATGTGGTTTTTTCTTCACTTGTTAGACTTGCCGTGGGTCTCCCTTCCAGAGGATTTCTGAACAAGGTTTTCAATATTCATAGACTTAACTACGTCGTGAAAAAGGGGCCATTAGTTCCTCCGGTTTGATCTCGCGTCATTAACTCCGCGCTACTGCTTTCCTTTGCCCTCTTTTATTCTCCTTGTCTCTCCTAAGTGCTGTTTGTTTTTTATCGCTCTGTGTATCCTTTCAGCAATAGTCCGAGCGTATTTATTAGTATTAATTGGCATGTGTGCAACAAATGTCACGCAAGGATCGCAGAAGCCGTTGCCTTGGAGAAGTCAGTGTGTTTATCCCACATGGGGGAATCAGAGGCACCGAAGAAACCAGATGGGCATCAGCTGCAGGCATGCCCTGACGGACCTCTTCCTAAAAAAAATCCTAAATCTTTAGGATTTCTTCCTAAAAGGCATTTTGGACCTTGCGATCGTTGGCACGCGTTTGCTTTGGACTACTTCAGCCATGCCTTGGAAACGTGGTGCTACCCAGGTCTTTATTCCAGCAAACCTGCCCCAGCTTTTGCACTGCTTTCAGTCCTGCGAAGTGTGTTGCTCCCTCCCTGTTGTGCCACCCCAAATCCCCCCAGCCGGTGGTGGGCTGGAGCGGTGCTGTGAGGCAAACAAAAAAAAAAAAGAAAAAAAAGAAAAATAATAATAATAGGAGAGACCTGTTCTGGAGATGATAATGACAATAATTTTCTCGAGGTGTCATTTCAGAGCCACTCGCCTAGTTTTAAAATTACCACAGGCAGAAGGACCAAAGCGGGGGCTTTATGTGGACTTGGAAGGTAAAAGCAAAACCAAGAGGGCAAAACGGAAGGCTGAAGTCCCATTTAATTATGTTTTTACCCCACTGAGCTGCCTCTCAGCCTTGGCAGGGGACAATAGGCACTTGTTCCCAGTAAATATCCCACAGCTGCCAGCCCGTGCTGCAGAGGGGACTTGGGAAGGGGCTTGCCGGGGTTCGACCTCGGCCACGAGCCCCCGGCTCGGCTCAGCCCGTCCTCCCGCCCGCGTCCCGCTGCGCCAGGGGGAGTTTATTTTTCCAGCTCTCCTACTCAGAAACATTTGGCTAAAGGAAAAATTGTGGAGGAGGTTTAGCTCAAGTGAGCACAAAAACATGTGTCCATGTAGTATATTGCTTACTGAGTGGTGGTTTGGTTTGGGTTTTTTTTCCCTTTTTTTTTTCCCCTTTTTTTTTTTTTTTTAAGCATATCTGAGAGCTTGGGAATCATGTGAGGAGGGTGGGGGTGATGCCTTTCAGATGGACGCAGGGCTGTGTAAATACAAGGAAGGGAAATCTTTTCTGCCTGATGCAAGTTGTCCCAGCCTGTTTTTCCTCTTTTTCATACTACTTCTTTGGATGAATGAGTGCGAAGGTGACAGAGTCTAAGGAGGTCTTTAAAAGCCTTATCTAAAACCCCTACCTTAAGCTACTGTTGTCCCCAGGGTGTCCCCATCCTCTTCCCAGGACCCCCAGAAGTCCCTGCATGAAGAGAAGGGCTGGAGTGTTGTGTCAAGTCCTCTTTTCTTGCCCCGTGAACTGGTTGCTGGCGGGGGGGGGAAGGGGCAAGATGCAAGAAAAGTTGGCTTCTAGACTTTAAAACTGGGGAGCAGAGCTGCCCCCCTCCCTCCATCCCCAATTTATTCTCGCACCTAAGCTCCCCTGTCCTGCCGTCCACCACTGCTTCAACCCAGAGATGAGATGCTAAGCAAACAAACCTCAGATCAGACTCTTCCCCCACCGCGTTCCCACCCGTGCGTTTTTCTGCGCCATCCCCGGCTGCCTTTTCCCATGGCCTCTGCAGGGAGCAGGGCTGGGCACGCCGGCGGCTGTCGGCACAGCCAGCGCGGCCCCGCAGATGTGAGCTGCCTTTGGCAGGCGAAGGGGGGATTATTTGGGGAATGGCTTGAAAGCCTGGGCAGATGGTATCCACCCTGTGCTGCAAGCTGGGGTCGGCAGAGTTCTTCTTGAAGGGAAAATAATGGTGCGGCGCCGTTCGGTCAAACCGGTTGCAGGTGCCGATGTCCGAATTGAATCTGTGCTAAAGCCTTTCTTGTGTTTGTGTGGTGGCAACCAGGTGAGGAATAAATCCCCTCTGACCCCATGGGGATGTGGACACGGAGCGATGCACGTGGATTTGTCTACCCTGGAATGGTGCATCCCAAGGAGGCGCTGTGAAGCTTCGCTGGTAGCAAGGCGGGGACTGTAAAAATAAATTAGGTGAAAACCCTGAGCATGCCGAGACCGCTGCTAGGAAGGAGGGGTGTTAGGAAAAGAGGGAACCACAGGATTTTGGCAATTTGGGGGAGAAAAACAGAATATTATGGGTGCATCTGGCATGGGGCAGTGGCTTAGCAGGGTGGAAGGTGGTTCCCTTCCAGCTTTATCCTTTTCCCTATGATATGGAGACTATTTGCTGATCAAACCACCTTGTGAAGTTAAATTCACACTGCCCAAGAAGTCTGGAAGGCTCCAGCTTACATCTCCAGCTGATGTGATGGACCTGAGTGAAGTGAGCCTGAGGGCATTGCTCTGGAAGGTGGAGAGGTAGTGATGCCAAACCACTGCTGCATCTGCCAGTCCTTGACATCTGCACTGCCTTGGCCAAAAAATCCATGACCCAGATAAAGACAGAGATGATGGTTTGCAAGGTGGCTTATTCCACTGAGTCTGAAGCACCTGCTGTTTCCAGCTGAATTCTTCTT
>NW_009647680.1:9905428-9968259 GCF_000708025.1 Charadrius vociferus
TTCCCTAGACACTTATTTTGTTTTCTGGCCCAGAGCTGATACGAGGGCACTAAATGAGGATTTAATAGTGAAGTGACTCGACTTGATCATGCTACAGGCATGCAAGTCAGATCACTGTCTGGGAGGGTCTGTACATGACACTGCTGTGATGCCCACTCATGGTTGAGAGAGAGCTGTGGCCTTTATGTGCACGAGCCATGCCTGGGATGGGACCTCCCATGAGCTGGTTTATAGCTGCTCTGGTTGGTTGTCCTGGAGACTTTGCAGTTTCTCTTGTGCCTGTTGTGGGATCGACTTGAGGTCGTTGGGTTACCCTGGGGTAAAAGCCGATGGTCCCACATGAATCCATGGTCCACTGGAATTCAGGAGGGAGGCAGTGGGGGTACTGGAGAGAGGACCATCTTACCAGCCCCATCTCTCTCATTCGAAGTCGGTGAGCTGTGGTTTTGTCCATTAGGGAATAATTTCACTTCAGTGTGTGCTTCTTCTCCCGTGTGAGTTCTGCAGGATGGGAGAGGCTGCTGACAGGACGTATCATGTATAACCCCAAACTCCACTGGATCCTGAACACAGCCACAGTACTCCATAAAACAGTACAGGATGGACCTGTGAAAGGACCTTCTTGTAACAGACTTTGCACCCATGTAAAGTGCCAATGTGGTCCCTACAATAAAGAGTTTCTGATTTATTCCCTCCAGATGGTAGACCTCTACACTCATCTGCCAGGCTCAGGGATACACAGGCAAGGGTGCCAAGTCTTTTGAAAACTAATTATTTGGTTTTGTAGTGTGATTTTCTTTTTGTTTTCATTCTTGCCCCCACTTTTGAAGGTGCTGAGAAGTACCATCTCTGAAGGTGCTTTTCAGAAAGCATCATTAGATGTCTGACTTTGTCCTTGGGGTTTTTTGCTTGTTTGTTTAAGTGTTTTGAGGGAAACTCCATCTGTTAGAGTACAAAGCTGATCTGGGGCAAAAGGGACAAGCTTGGACATTAGCATGAAGATCTAGCAGGACATGGCCCAGTCCAATCTCAGTGGCTGCAAGACGTCATCTTGGAGTGTAATGGATTTCCAAATGGATTGAGAAATCCAGCAGAAGATGGGCATCCAACTCCCTTATGCACATCTAGAAAATCATTCAGGAACAACAGTTTGTCTCTGGCTGGCAGCTCCCTGCCGATGAAGTCCTTATCAACTGCTCATCCCTCAAATCAGCCTCACCTCCTGCCCCAAGCCTCCAGAGACTGCACATCCCAGAGAACTGCTGGGTAAAATGGGGGATTTCCTTTCTTACAAAGCGTGGAAGCTGGGCATGTTTTATATCAAGCGCTAGTGGTGTAAAATCTTGACTAGAGCTGTCAACGTGAGCTGCTGGAAGATCTCAGCAGAGAAGGAGAAAGGGACTTTCACTTCTCGCAGCCCTACCTTGCCACTTCCGAAGTTTTCCTGCATGGCTCAGTCAAACCAGTACTTTCCTCAAGAGCACTCACAGTGGAAATCTGACGATTTGGCTTCTTCCTGCAGCTTTCGTTGCTTCATCGGGTCTGAAGTGTTGACTCATCAGTCTTTCTTCACATGATTCCCTTGAAATAGCTTCCCTCGGGCAGACGGTGTGAGGACCGGGCAGCCTCGTCGGCACAACTTCTCTCTGAGAAGCAGCTGGTCCCTCCGGGGCGATTCTGCTCTCTAAAAGGTTTTTAACTTTTCCTAAAAGCATTTAGAGGAAAATCTTTTTCAGTGGTGTTCTTACCTAAAGGAGGACAAGTCTCATGAGTGACTTGAAGATACAGCTGACAACGTTGTGTGCTGCCTGTCATCTGGGTTTCTAAAATGTTTTGAAATCCCGGATTAAAGGTCACTCATCCTGAAATGTCCTTCCTTCCTCCCGTTGGACATGGGGCCAGCAGAAACCCTGACACTGTACGTGACCTCGTGCACCACCTCTTCTGATATTATCAAAACCTTCCTAATTTAGACTTCTCTTGCCTTTTAGGGTCACTTTTTTGGAGCCAACCCAAGGGTTTCCTGCAGGATCCTGGGGCGGTTGTCTAGAGAAGCAGAGAGCAGTGATTGCTGCTGATGTTGGTCTTCGGGATGACCCCGCAGCCCATTGCTTGCAGCTCTCCCAGCGCTCCAGCCCTTCTCTGAACGCTTCCACGCCACCCTGAGTGCCAGCTAGCATCACTGTCTAAGAATGAGAAGTGATTTAGTTCCTAAGCAACCTCTCGCCTGGCCTCTTGCTAAAGAGTGACTTAGCATTTTCCGAAAGGGAAAAAAAAAGAGACTGGGGATAGCAATGTGTCAAGGCAGGTTCTTCTAATGTGCTTAACCCTCTGGATGCCGATTTAATGAGCATCCACCCAGCGTCGGCCAGCTGGGTCGCTGCCAAGGGACTCGGGGTGCTGCGGGAAGCCAAGTTCAGCCCATCTGGGGGCAGCTCAAATAAGGATTAAAAACTGTAGCCTCTAGGAGTGTTTCTAAGATCACGAGGACTGGCTTTTTCCTTCTTTCTTCTCACTACTTTCATTTTTCTCCTGACCTTAAGTCATTTTACTGGCTGCTGTCAGTTTATTTCATCTTCCCCCTCACCCCTTCAAAAACGCAGTAAAGTCAACAAATGTCATTTTATAGGGTGTTTCTGCTGTGGTGACTATTAGTTTTATTTCAAATCCATCAATGCCCAGCCTGAAAAATGAATTGGTTGGTCACATCCCTGTCCTAACAATCTCTGTCTAGCTGAAATATATTCTGACCACCTCCATTAGCTGCAGTAAATCAAGATCTTTATTGTGTTTATCCTTTTCACATCACCATAAGGCGGGATCAGGTGGATCATGATTTTCCCAGGTTATTATTGTGGAGAAGCCAGAGCCAAAGCATCAGGCTGAATTTGTACCTTCAGAGTACCCAGCTTTCACGTGGGACATGCTGACTCCTGACCTGCTGTTTTCATTTGTCTCCTCCTCCATCATGGGTCTCAGCTCCACCGCTGAGGTGAGGGTGTTGTCTTCTGAGGCATGACTGTAGGGAACGGACAAGGGGCTTGGAATGAAGATGAAAGAAATGACATGGTGGAGGTCATCCACTGGACCCCAGAATCGGTGAGGCTGGAAGGGACCTCTGGCAATCATCTTTCCTAAAGCAGAGTCACCAAGTGTAGATTGCTTAGTATTTTCAGCATCTCTAGGGATGGAGACTCCACAACCTCTTTGGGCAACCTTTGCCAGTGTTTGACCATCCTCACAGCTAAAAAAAAAATTGTTCTTATGTTTAAATGGAATTTCCTGTATTTTTGATTTGTGCCCATTGCCTCTTGTCCTGTCATTGAGCACCACCGAGAAAGAATCTGGCTTGGTCTTCGTTACTTCGACCCCATCAGGTCTTTATACACATGGATAAGATCCCCCTGAGCCTTCTCTTCTCCACGCTGAACAGTCCCAGCTACCTCAGCCTCTCCTCATGTCAGATGCTCTGGTTCTATTAATCATCTTTGTGGCCTTTTGCTGGACTCAATTCACTGTGTCCATGTCTCTCTTGTACTGGGGAGCCCGGACCTGGACCCAGCACCTGGATGTGTCCCACCAGGGCTGAGCAGAGGGGAGGGATCCCCTCCCTTGACCTGCTGGCAGTGCTCTGCTGAACACAGCCCAGGAGGCTGGTGACTTTCTTTGCTGTCAGGGCACGTTGCTGGCTCATGGTCAACTTGGTCTCTACCCGGACCCCCCCAGTCTGGTGGATAAAGACGTTTTCCAGCCAGTCAAGCCCCAGTGAGATCCACCTTACTGTCTGGTTATCTAGCCCATACTTCACCAGTTTGTCTATGAGGACCTCATGGGAGATACCTTGAAAGAAAGCATTACTATCATCCTGATAAGAAACACCCACTGCTCTCACCAAGCGAGTCATCTCCCCATAGAGGGCTATCAGGTTGGTCAAGAATGAATTAGGGGTCTTACTACAGAGGTGTGCAGGGTCAGAGGGGATTGCAGAAGGTTGAGGTGACATAGCAGTAGCTGCAACAGATATTTCAGGTTCGTTGGAGCATTTCAGCCATGATATTCGTGCTGTAGTAACATCTAGCAGCAGGGGAGGTGTCCCTGGGCAGGCACAGGACTTCTTTATGGAGGTCAGCAACACACAGGGGTTTCTCATTCGGGGTTTGCCCCCATAGCTGCCCCTATAACGGGTGTGCTGAGGCCAGCACGGATCTCCTGGTCCACTCACACCCCCGTCTGTGCCAGGAAAACAAGGCTTCTCTCTCCATGCTGCTGTACGTGAAGCCACATCTCCCCTCTGTCCTCCACGCAATACAACACGCAACTCGGTTGATGTGCAGCAATGAGCAGTTTATTTCCTTTTTCTTCATTTTCCCCTCCTTGCATCACTTTTGCAGGGCTAAGAGAAATAGGAGTGACAGCTCGGTACGCTCATGAAGCCAAAGGCCAAGAGGGGCTTTGCCTGAGGAGCAGTTCTGCCAAGTAAAGCGATGCTTTCTAACCCGGCTGATTGAAGCCAAAGCAGGCACGAGCGTGTCCTTACATTAAGCAAGAGCCTTGCCAGCTCTTGAGGGTCAGGTTGAACCCAGGAAGACCCGGTGGTAGATTTGGGAGTAGGTCCCAAGCAGGAACTAATGGTTGTTGATGACCCCCTTTGCTGCAGCAAGTTGTCTAGATATCCTAGGAAAGAAACACTATTAATTTTTATTCCCCTTTATTTAAAAAAAATAAATAAATAAAACAGCCTGGCAAAGAGTCAGCATGCAAGGAATGGGCAGGCACACTGCCTCGTTTGTTGGAATGGCCGACAGATTAAATTAAGGTTTAAAAAAAATAAAAATTAGAGATGGAGACAGAGAACAAGCGTTTTCTATGGGCAGAGTTCATTCGCAAGTCACTCATTTCTCTTGCTCTTCAGGGAGTGATATGAGACAATTAGCTAATTGGTTTGGGGAGGTGACCTGTCAGTGACTCAAGGAGGAAATGTGTCCTGTGCAATTTGACATAAAGAATATATTTTCAGCCCGTCGTGACAGCTGCAAGCACCCCCCATTAAAATCAAGCATGTAATGGCTGTAATAACGGCAAGCTTGGAATCCATCACAGCGAGGGAAAAGCAATGAAAAACCTGATAACACACACTAAATTGCAGCCGGAGCTAGTATGTTATGTTGTCAGGTTTGAAATATTTCTGAATTATCTTACCATTAGCGCTGCGTAAGCATCCGAAGTCTTTCTGAGGTTGAAATCTGTCCCCAGTTACCTTTTTAAGCCCTCTGCTTCAGCAGCTCATCTGCCTTCAGGGCCAGGTACTTGCACATCTTCATGATGGAGCTGTTGGTTGTGTGTGTGAAGTTGGGAGGACCTGAAATCCGCGATTTTAGCCCAAGCCTTTGGAAAGAGGAGCCGGTTGCTTGATTTGCTCAGAGGATGCGGATTTTCCACATTTTTCTGTAAGTTCTCAGGACCTTAGAGTCAATGGGTTGGCTTCCTGCGTTGGTCAGCATTTGGGGTAGGACCTGAGCTGAGGTCTTTGAAATGTCCCCATCAACCTGCACCCTTAATTTTGTGCCTTTTGGCAAAAGCAGTAGGCTGGGAGGAAGCAATGAGAAAGGAGAAGTTTAACCAAGAAGGCAACGTTGTCCTCATGCCCTCAGACCCGTGTGCCTGCTGATCCCACCGACGTAGCAAAAACCAAAATACCGAAGCATGTGTTTCAGAGAGACAGCAGTCATGAGATAATTAGACAAAGAAAAGCAGCAAGTCTCCTTCAGCCCAAGTGATGTAATTTTCCACAAACAGAACTTCATTCACGTGAATGTTTCCAAAAAAGAAAAGAAAGAAAAGAAATGCAAGTAGGGCAACTACATCTTTAGCTCCTGAGCTTGGAAGAAGGAGCAGGTCCCAAACCAGTGCTAGGAGGTAGCTTGTTGTACCTGGTTTTCCTTTTGGAGGTAGTTGGTCCTTTCTGAGTATCAGGTACCTGAAAATAATTATTATAATAATAATAATTATTATTATAATTGGGGTTTGAAAATTTTGCCTAGCAAAGCAAGTCTCCACCCCTTCCCACAGCCCCACCATTCACTCGTATTTCCGTGTGCCATCCTCCATGTTCACATGGGACTGGTTCAATTTTCATGGAGGAGGAATGGCCTTGCTGATGTTTGGTGGGTCTGAGTTTCCACACCGACAGCGATGAGGGCACGCGAGGAGCGGTCTTGGGGATGGGTACAGCAGAAACTGGAGATACAGTTAATAGGCACATCGTGTCTCGATGGCTTCTGGCCACCTGGCATGAATGAAAACATCCTCCGCATCCCTTCCCTCTGCAAATCCCTATGGGAAAATGCGTTGCTGGGTCGCCCCGCATGGATAGACAGGGCTTGGTGGGAGATCCAGCAGCACTGGGTCCGTCCAACACCTGCTTGGGTCGAAGCGTTTATGTGATAAATAAGAAAGGGCAATGTTTTTCATCTTGGTGGCATGTCGGTGTCGCTGTCAGACAGTTTCGCCATGGCACAAACAGGAGACAGCTGCTATTTTAATCATTGCTACACAAGAGTTTCTCGTAAAGGTCGTAAAATTAAAATAAACCTCGACAGACTGACCCATCATTAGTGGTAAAAACCAGCTATGCACCACTACGGGCACATCCCACAGCAGGGCAACAGGACGTAGGAATGATTACTCAAAAAAAAAAAAAAAAGAGGGAAAAAAAAAAAAAGAGACATTTTCCAAAACCATTTATTTGTGTTGCACAAAACTTCTAAAATATCTAGTTTACTTCCTTTTGCCTGAAGTAACAAAGCTGTTTGAAGGGTATGAACAGCTCATGTTTCCCCATCCTACTGCTCTGACTCCCTGGTTTTCATCCCTTAAGATTCCAAGCCAGAAAGAGTGGCAGAGCTGCACTGTGCTGGATCTCAAGGGGACTGGACTCATGTTGAGAGGGAAAATACGAGTAAATAAAATAATTACAACCACACAGGGATTAGGAGAAAGCACCAAAAGGGTTTTTTTTTGCAGCATCCGAAAGAGGTTATTGCTTAGCCACCACTTTGTCACTTCGTGCAAGTTTCGTGCAAGTGGTGTTGATATAATTTGATGACCAAAAAGGTGAAGCTCTGTTTTATTTAATAACCCCATGCAACGTTTGGGTTTGAAGTTCCCAGATCCCTAAATTGTAGCCTCACGGGAAAAACTCGTTCCTGAGCGCTGAATTTCTTTAATTTTCTCTATTACAAATACTGTACTCCAGAGCACACCAGTAAATCTGCTGTGTTGTACAAGAAGAGGGATCAAAGCTCTTGTCAAAGAGCTCTTGAAACCTCTTTGTGCAGCCGAGGGAAGTTTCTGGCTGCTAAAGGGCTGATTTTCTTAAAAGTTTTGTCTGCAAACCTTGAAGTTGGGTACCTTGCCCAGAGCCTAGAAGAGAGGCTTATCTTGAACCCTAGGGAGCTGCGCATCAGAAGCTACGCTTTAAACTAGTTGAAGGGCTGAAATCTCAATTGTTTTAATGAACTGAGGTGAGAATTTTTTGCTAAATCATTTTTTGGGGTCAGAAAAATTTAAAATTAAAAAAAAAAAAAAACCTACAGAGAAGCTTTGCTTTTCCTTACTCAAGAAGGAAATTCGGTGGAAGGGGGGAATAAAAGCTCCTTTCTGGACAGACCTGGGCACCATCTTACTGGATTCAGGTCATCCCAGGTGTGGAGATCTCCCCATAGGGATCTCCCCCAACTTTATTGATCACTGTGGCTAGTAGGGGACCTTCCGCCTAATTTTAGCAAGGGTAGGATGTTATTTTTTTTATGTTTGTCTTTGGCTGTTTTCCTGGGGGTGGGTCTACTCACAACCATTGATTAAAGCTGTTTGCTGGGACATATTTGCTGAAATGTCCACAGAGGTACAGCAGCGTCGGGAGGTTTCTATACATACCTCACTCTGGGCTCACTGCAAACATCCTGCCGGGAAGAGGAAACATTTCCTCTGCCCCAGGATAACCTACCTTCCTATAGAAAGAGAACTGATGCTTCCGGATGGAGCATATGGACATGGAAGAGGAGCCCACGCGTGCTCTGGCTGTGCACTGAGTGAGAGCCAGCTCCACCATTGGCCAAAGTCAATGGGGTGGCTTTACTTGTCGAGTGGCATTTGGGGTAGGACCTGCATGAGGATGCTTCTTGGAGATGTTCTCCAGGTGCCGGAGGGTGCTTAGGGCATTTGATTCCTCCCATTCAGCAGCTGTGAATGCAACGGCGATCACAGAATGATGGAATCATGGAATGGTTAGAGTTGGAAGGGACCTTGAAGATCACCTAGTTCCAACTCTCCTAGATCCATGCTGGTGTGCAAGGGTTGGAGCTGGAGGTAGAGTGAAGGCTGCTGAGTGTCGTGCCCTAAAAAAAAATCACAAAAACAGGGAAAACGGGAAGAAAGAAGCGAGACAGAGAGGAAGACTCCAGGAAATGAGGTGGTTTTTTAGTTGTTTTGTGCTCTTTTTTTTCTTAATAAAATGTGCAAGAAAAGATTTCCTGCTGCACAAAAGGGACAACAGAGGAGGGAAGCTCTTCCTAAAAATAACCAGGAGCTGCCTGGCCTCACTAGACAGCTCCTCCGCGGGGACCTGCGGGTTTGATGGGGGATGGATCAGGCGGTTCTCGAGGGCACATCCACTGCAGCCCTCTCGTTCTCATTCTATGGTGATACATTGATCCAAAGTAGAACTGACTCTTCCTCTTCCTTCTCTCCCTTCCCCCAGCTCAAAAAATATCTGGAGGGTTGTCATCAGAGGTGATGGGGAGGCGTTTGCAAAAGGAAAGGGGCTGGGAGAAATCCTGGGGTGCTCACACGTGCCAGGCAAAAGGTCAGAAATAAAGAGGGTGAGATGGGATGTCTCACGGCGTCTGACGGTGTTGCGTATCTGAGAGCAAAATGCATCTTTCGCGGGTGTCAATGCTGTGAAGGTGGGTTAGCAACAGGGAATGCCACAGGTGACGCAACTGGTAGGTGAAATAGTGTGATAATTGGGGTTTTGAGGGTGTTGACACTTAGCATGGGCAAGTGGGAGCACGGTGCAGGACCTGGCTACCTGCTCACCTTACTCCTGCTGCTATCCATGGATGGAAAGGGGGAGCAAGGTGAGATCTGGGTGCAGAAGGTGAGAGATGAGCTCCTCTCACCTCTCTAAACCATTCTATGACTCTCACTGTCTCTCCCTGCCATCCCGGTGCTCATCTGAAAGGGCGCTTCTTCTAACCACCTTCTTCGTGTCCTCAGAGAGCTGGCAGAAAAAAAAAAACCACAAAAGGCAAAATAACACCAGGCAAAACACTAAGGATGATTCTCAGCTTTGGCTGCTGCAGTGGGCATTTCTTGCAGAAGAAAAAAAATAGTAATAATAATAAAAAATTTCACTGTTAAGTTTCCAAAACACTCGTGACAAAGGAGAAAAACAAGGAGAGAAGAAAATAACTTGTCAGTCCTTCCTGCTAGGGTTCTGTCGCACCAGCACTGGAGGGGTCACCACATGTTAAATAAATGACCGACAGCTTTTGAGGGGCACAGCTCCATCGCTGCAGCTCAGCCCCATCCCTGCAGACCCCGGGTCAAGTTCTTGAAATGCCACTTTTCACTGCCGCCTCCTGCTTGGGTACAGAGCTGGCCTTGGGATTGCTCTGGCTCAACGCAGCAGCCAAAGAGGCTCCGGGAGGGAGTCGGTGCTTTTATGGGAGAGGAGATTATCCACTTTTCAATGATGTCAAAATATAGACAAAAAGCTTTGTTATCTGATCCACTTCCCTGCGTCAGCCACAGCTGCAGTCAGGGGGCTGTTTTGCCCCATGTGCTGGACATGTCCTCCGCTGTCTGGATTAAGGGGATGCTTTTCCCAAAACCAGGCAATTTCAATATTTTGGGGATTCCTCCACCTTTTCCTAGGATGTACGGGTCTGGCCATGCTTTGGGGACAAGGTAGAGGCTGGAAGACCTTTGGCCATGACCCAAGCAAGCACATCCCACATGGTTGGTGGGAGGATGTACTGAGCGTTGGGTGTTCAGCATCGCCAACCTCCCAGATCTGAGTAGGTTTTCAGATCTTCCTCTAGAAGAGCAGGGGGCATCACCCAGGCAGCAGGTAGGATATTGCTGCTGTTGAGCTGCAGATTTCTTGTAGCAGCGCTTATGGCTGAGGCAAGTGACAGGGAAATTGTTGCAGCACCTGGAAGAGGGCTGAGGGGTTGCGGCTTTCAGTGGCCATGGTGGTCCTTGCAATCTCTCTTTGATAGAGATGTAAATCCAGGAGAGCTTAAGACCAGTGGAGGTTGTCTGGATGTTAGTCTGAGTGTCTGAGATGAGAATCTGGCCCTAAAAAAACCTGCTGCAGTAGTGACTCAGGCCAGGCTGGACCGGGTTTCGCTGTTGAAATCACGACTTGTTTCATATAAAACTTTCATCTTCTCCCTGGTGCTCCTGCTGCTGGGACCCTCCCATGAGGGCATCGCCATCCCATTCTCCATCCTTCATCCCACCCCAGGACCTAGAGCTCCCTGAGAGTAGTTGCATCCTCCTCGCGTCGCTTTAAGCTTCTCTAGTTAAGTGATTCCTGTCTTGAAAAATGCAAAAAAAATCCCATTTCCTTGAGTTTTTCCAAATCACATAAAGCATTTGGACATATAAGAGACCAGGTCACGCAGGGAGTATGTTGCTGGACCCGACCTGAGCTACAGTCAGGGTACAAGAGTCTTATTCTGTGAACAGCCATCAATTCTTGCTTATGTGTGGCATCCTGGACAAGCTTTTCATCCAACCTTGATCAACAAAGTTGCAAGCAAAGGACATTTTATTCATCCTATGAGGCTGTGCATGGGAAACACAAACAAATCCTTCCTGGGGTGCGGTTCTTATATGCTCTTCTTGTATAACCTTGGACGGTTCCTGGATGCTCCACATGGTGCCACATGATGAAGTAATGATTGTAATCATCAGTATTTTCACATTCTTGCCCAAACAAATCTCAGGGCTCCCTGGAGGAGCTTCCCAGCTGCTGTAGGAACCCCGCTTGGGGAGCACACAGGGGTGCCAAGACGTGGGGGGGGGAGAGGATGGCTTTGTACAACCCGAGTGATACTGTGAGAGGTGAAAGGGGATGAAGAGAGCAGTTTTTGCAAAAAAGCAGGTTTGAGATGGTGTTTGTTTCATGTGGCAAACACTGGGCACATGTCTTGCTGTACAGTCCCTCAAGGGATTGGTGTCCCATCCTAGAAGCACACTGCCGTTCTGTGAACCTACAGATGAGAAAATCCCTTCCACCACTACATAAGAATCGTCCCTAAGCCATGAACAGGGGTTCCTGGAGCCTCTTGTGGCTGCTGGACCAAACACACAGCCATCTTGTGCCCCCCGAGCACGCCAAAACACATCAAGTTTTACAGCTGACGCCAGAGCTGAGGTTGTCCCAGCCGGGGATGGGGTGAGGGGTTCGGCTCCGAAACGGCAGCGCTGGGTTGATGCAGTGATGATCGTCTTCTCCATCACTGCTTGCAAACGTGTCGGGAATCCAAGGGGGGTAATTAAATCATGGGAGCAATCTACTGTAGGCCCGTTCCATGCAGCTGCTGGTAAATATAAGAATATCAATATTGCGGAGCAACCACAGGTTTGGAAATCAGTGACGCAGCAAGCGCAAGGCATTTCAGTGCCTTAGAGGAGAGGAGGGAGGGATGCCAGAAGCCGAAGATGTGCCGTTTGCAGGTAGCAACACACTAACGAGCAACATGTCGGAGCCTCATTAGCTCCTGAGGCAAATGCACAGTGCTCAGAGAGTTTTAAAGCTCTGTGTAATCTTGGAGGGAGAGTGGTGGCATCTCTGCAGCAGCTCAGGGAACACAAGCGCTCCAGGCTGCATGATGGCACCCTGGTGAACTTTGTGGTACCTCTGCCTTTTAGGAGAGCATCTCTGTGGCACCTTAATTTTGGCAAATGAAGGCAGAAGCAAGTGCTGAGAGTTGAAAGCCTGGCTCCGGGCATCCAAAAGGCATCTCAACTCCTTTCGAGATGTCCCATTCTGGCCAACGGGCAGCCTGCCCACAGCAGGGCGGTGAGGTTCTTCCACCGGTTCTGCCTTGAAGCAAGACCTAAGAGCCAGGTCTGGGAGAGTGCAGGGTGGTGGGGTTGCCTAAATTCCCTTTCCTGAGCAAAAACCACTGGTGAATTCTGCCCAGATCACTCTGTGAGGAAGACGAATCTGGGGAAAAGGGTTTTAATCTCACCTGGGACATCCCTGTTCGCTCCTGGATGAATTTAAGGGAGGGAGTGGTGGCTTGTCTCCTGCTGCGAGTGGATGCTCTCGGATGTTTTCAGCCCCCCTGCCACAAGCTGCATCTTGTACCAGCTCTTTTCCCCTGTAATGATCCATTTGTCACATCCAGCACTGTGCAGACAGCCCAGGTCTGGGATAATTCAAGACCTTTTTGCCCCAAGAGAGCAAGAGGTCAAGACAGCATGAGTCACGCAGAAACTCGCCCCTTTGGGGCAATTTGAAAGATTCTCCCTCTCGTAATAAATCCCTGTGCTTTCCAGGTGCTTCTTGCCCGATGCAGCTTTCGCTTGGCTTTCTGTAGCTGTGTAGAACAACTGAAATGGGGATTTGTCCCAGGCGGACACAGCTTCACAGAACCGGCTGGCACGTTGATGTCCATCAGCCCATTGGGAATGGGCACAGGAGTGTGCCTCACGTCCATCAGCAAGTGTGAGTTGCTTATGCTGCCAGAAGACAGTATAGGATGTGGCATTAGGATGTCCTTCAATCCTGGGCACAGACAAGGGGAGCAGGTCTTTTGCTGATCAGCATGAGCCCAGCCCTGCTAGAACCGAGGTCGCAGTGATTTACCTCTCGCCCTTCCTGCATCGTCATCCTCTTGGCATGTCCAGTATGACCATAAATTCAGATCTGTTAAGTGAAACAGCTGGAGCTTTGCTAAGAAGCTGAATTTAGGCATTTTCCAGAGAAAGCACAGCCCGTGCACATGTCTGGGTTCGCAGACTTGCTGCTTGGGAGGACAGAGCCGTCAGGTCAGCACCACCACCTCCAGACATCCCTTGGGAAGGCCAGTTTCCCTCCTCAGGATCCTCCCTAAGGTGGGACGTGAAGATAATTGAGACCTGTTGGGTTCTTACAGGCAGGATTTAACCACCTTAAATTAGTGTAAATGGATGGGGAAACATCCTATGATCTCCAAGCCACGCAGGTCACCTTTAATTTCCTTTTCCTTCCATCAGTGCTGCTGGCGGACGGGTGTTTGATTTATTAAGCGATGAATAATAGGGCTTTCATGTGTATTGCTGTCAGAGGGATAAACAGGCACCTTTGAAGGCAAGTTTCTGGGAGACGGCCGTGACTTTTTTAACGTATATAAAACAATGCAGACACACACACTCCCACCTCCTTGGACATCCCCAATATTTTGGGCTCAGCCTGGCTCTCCTCCAGCTGCCTCGCACCGCGTTATGTGCTCGGAGCGACCATCCCCAACCTGCCCTGCTGGGAGGGTGATTAATGCTTGCAAAGTGCTTTGAGAACATCAGATTAGAAGGACAGAGCCTCATTATTATATTAGCAATCACCGGTTCCTTGGCCTTTTTCACTCTCGGTGCACTTAGTGCAGCATCTAAAAGCCAAATGCTGTTTACAAGCAAACCTCGGTGCATTTGAGATGCTTCGGGGAGAGTTTTTTGTGCTGTTCACAGGTTTATTTTTAATGGTGCACCTGTGGTCCAGACTCCGCCGAGGTCCCCACAAACCGCTGCCCTGCTTTTCATGCAAACACTGTGCAGCTTGAAAATAAAGACCACTGGGTACTCACTGTTATAACTATAGAAACCAAATATTTGGTTCAACTATAAAAGGCAGGAGTGTTTATGACTACAAGGCCAAAGGCATTTCCAGCCAAAGTGGAATGTATTTTAGTTCTGCAGACTATTTATAGAGAGGCAGCCACTCTAAATTTGAATCTTCCCTTCCGTAAGCAATTTTTTGGTGCCTACTGGGATATATCCTTCTCGTCTGGCGTTTAGCAACGTCACTACGGGGAGTCAAAACGGTTTGGAGTCACCCTGTAAGACACGATGGCTTGTTTTAGGGGGTTTCTCTGGCAGTTCTGCAAAGCTGGAGGAGAACTTTGCTTGCAAGATGAATACATTCTTCCCTTGACTGTAAATTAAATATTTTGATTTGGAGCTATTGTTTTAACCCTTCCAATTTGAAAGTAGGTGTTACTTTGAACTGAAAAATCCATACACAGTTATGAAATGCTAAAATTAATTGTTTCAGGGGCTTGGAGGGGGGTTTAAAGGATGTTTTCTCCAAGTAAATAATTTTGCGGAATTGATACGGATTAGTAAAATGTTTCTTGCCATGTCTGTCCTTCTAAGGTTTCAGCTGAAAATCATCACCCATCCCTACACTTTAGACTTGGAGCTGGTGGTGATAGAAGAGAAAAACAGGGTGTAGGTGGGGAAATGCGCTTGTTGTAAGCAGCCTGAAGACCTGCTGGGAACAGCCCTGTGCAGTGTTAAATACCACTTGCCCTTGCCCTGGTGAGATTAAAATCGCACCAACACCTAGAAACCTTCTCCTTGCTGGCATCCACAGAGAAGAAACCCAATGCAAGGGTTGTATGTACTTCTCTGAGTCCTGTCATGCTACAGTGGATGCTACGGAAACCTAAAGAGCAGCTATAAGCTGAGGGTGCTTGAGCAAATTGTACGTGGAGAGACCTAAGCTTCACTTAGCAATCGTGGTGGGTTAGTGCCTTCACTTCATTCCCGCTTATCCCACTCCGTAAGCTCCCTTTGGTGATTTTCCTCTTGTCCTTGGTGTTTACACCCTTCAAATATTTGCAGACAGTTGAGTTCCCGAGCCCCTGCTAAGCTGCCGTTAAGCCAAGCTAAACACATTAGCTCAGAAAGTCAGTCTCTCTGACTCCGTAATAATATTTTGCT
Organism: Charadrius vociferus; assembly: GCF_000708025.1. Lineage (NCBI taxonomy): Eukaryota > Metazoa > Chordata > Aves > Charadriiformes > Charadriidae > Charadrius > Charadrius vociferus. The sequence continues at coordinate 9,920,426 of NW_009647680.1, forward strand.
TTGTTCTTCTCTGAATTTCCTCCGGTTAATTGATATTTCTCTGGGATGGTGGAACCTGGCCCTGATGGTGATACAGGAGGTGCAGAAAACTGAGCAGTGGGTAGAAAATACAGGTGCCTGTGGGATGTGAAGTCAGAAGGGGTGCTCGGTTTCACAGGGTCTAGATGCCTCCTTGCCTTGTTTGAGTAAGTGCAGATGGAAGGTGGCCCTGTGGCCCCGTGGCCGAACCCAGGGATCAGCTAGCAGAGGACTGTGGAGGTCAGTGGGTACCTGTCTGATGGCCTAGGCTTATCCTTCCTGTGTTCTCCTTAGGGAAAATGGAAACTTTGCCAGGCTCAACCCCCCCGTGAAACCTGCAGTGTCAAAGGGGTCTTCAGAGCTTCTCTCCCAACTCATCTATGCTGGGGGGGGAAGGTGCTTTCCTCAGTAGAAAGAAAGACTAATACGGCGTATCTCTAGACATAATGATACAGCTTTTGAAGCCCAGCCCGTTCCTGCTGCCACTCCCCAACCCTCATTCTTCCATGTCCTTGCTGCTATAGTCTATCCCTTGATCTTGCTGGCTGAAGCAAGGAGACATCCTTGGCTTAGTGTAGGACTTACTTTCTTCTACATCCATGGATGCTAGGAGCGGTTATCAGGAGCTCCTGGGCTATACATGGAGCCCACCCTTGCCAGGAAGGAGAGCCATTCTCCAGTGTTTGCACAGGGTGGAGAACACAGCAGGTTCCTTGTTGCTCATCCTTGCTGGTGGGAGGACGAGGAGGCCACGTGTAGACAGGGCAGGGATCCACAATGGGCTTCACTCCTATTTACTCAGCTGCAGAAAGTACTTGAGTCAACACAAACTGCCTGCAACAGCATGGTGGGGCAGCATCAGACCCCACGAAGCCAGACAGGGAGCTCAGGAATGCATGGTGGGTTTAGGAAGCTCACAGCAAAAGCAAAGCCCAGGATCCCCTCCACATCAAGATGTACTGTAATAAGGAGTGGCTTCCCTCGAACTTTTGCAGGTCTTATATATATATATATATATCTTCTTGGAAACACCCAGCCAAGGAATTTGGGGTATTTTAGCCCAGTGCAGACTCCCCATCTTCCCCAAAGCCAACAGCAAGTCAGAGCAGGAAAGCCCCATACCCCACATATCCTCCAGCACAGCCAGAAAGGTTCCATATTTTAGTAATGTCGGTTTCTAAAGATGAACTGCCTCCAACGGAGTTTGCAAATGAGGTCCCGTGCAGGAACATGATAACTGTCTTATCACAGTGCTTGTAGGTGCAATCCCTGATCATGGCGTGCCTGCCTGGAGAACTGTGCTGAAATACGGAGGGTTATACTGGTGGGAGAGATATGCAAGTGGGATCAGATAAGCAGGAAAATCTGAATGCTGGGATGGAGGTGCGTCATCCCAGAGCGGAGGGGAAGACATCTTTCAACTTCACTGTGCACCACCCTGAGCCACCAGGTGACCAAGCTCAGCCTGCCCCACCAAAGGATTTGGGACAAAGGCTCCCATTGAGAAGTGGACCTGTTCTTCTCTGGCAGCCTGTGCAGGGCAGTCCTCACAGCCTCTGAGCAAATCACTCAGAGAAACTCTCTACTCCCTTTGGAAAGCATCCATGACCCCAGGTCACTTGAGGGGCACCTCCAAAGGCCACACTTGGCTCAGTGAGTCAGGTCCTTCACGCAGGTTGGCCACAAAGAACATTTCCTTCTGGCCTGCCTGGACCAGACAATGTGTTCCTGTTCCAGGATTGATCCCAGATGTGAGTTAGCATTACAAATACATCTCAAAACCTTCGTTTCCCCCAGCTGCCAGGTCCTCCACCCCCACCCCAGTCCCTGGTCTAGAGGGATGATTAGCACATGTTGCAATAAAACTCATCAGTTACTGCTCTTTCCACCCCTCTTTGCTGCAGGTTCAGGTTCCCACGCACTGTTTTCTACCTCTCGGTTTGCAGAACTGTTGCAGGCAGAAAAATTATTCCCCACCCATCATATAACTACGCTTTCCACCCCCAAAGTGTTTTTGCAGATAGAGGCTCAGTCGTTTTTTTGTAACATCCACCTGAGATTGGGTCTTGATGACACTTGGAAAACTGCGGCACGATAGGGTAAAACCCCTTTCTCCAAGGGTTTTTGACAGATTAACGGCAGCGGCAGCATCGGCTATCACAAACTTCCTACCTCACAATCTTGCATTCAGCTTTCTGCTACAGGTTATTCTGTTGAGTTCTGTTCTGTGTATTTTATCTCATCTAACACCCAGGATATATGAGCTTCATGAAGCTAAGAATAAGCGGGGATTAATGTGTTCCATGTCCATCTCCAAAGTCTCTCTCCAGGTCTTCTCCTAAGGGATGAAATTCAGGACACTGTTTAGGTGCCCTCATGAACCTTTCTCTACATACCCCCTTAGTATCCAAGTTTGTTGGCAGCCCATTTTCTTGAGATAAAGAGCATCTCGTGAGAACTAGCCCCAGCAAAGCATTTATGCTTTAAAACACTCTCCAGTGTGAACCTGGTGTGATAGTCAGGGTAACGAGCGGGACACAGGATGGAGCTCCCAAACCCCCGAGGTTTGAAGGCACCTCGAGGCATCCTTTTGTCCTCGCTGCACTTTCCAGGTGCTTTCTCAGTGATGAAGCAAATGGAGCTTTTGTGTCCTCTGTAATAGCCTGATAGTCCTGTAGAGTCTAAGCACTTTGCAGGCCGCCTTTATGGGAGGAGAGCGGCTTTATCTTTATGACACTAATGGAAAAACAAGACCTAATGACAGCTAATCCTGCTCATTTCACTTACAGGGCTACTTTTGGTGCCAAGTGGTGTTTACGCTGTCAGCTTGGCTTATCCAGTTTTGCCCTGCAGTGCCCTGCTCCTCCACACCCTGTACGTGTGAAGCAGGGAACTGCTGTGGAGCAAATCTAGTGATTCCCTCGCTGGAGAAACCCAGGAGCAGAGAAGAGGACAGTCCAGGTACAGGTTTGGACACCTTCTGCTGAAGGATGTCCAGGATGCACCTCTGCTGTCTCATGAGCGCTGTGGTTCCCAGCACGTGTGGATGGGTTCATCCACCACCCACTGTGGTGTTGCATTTCTAGAGGAGTCAACATGGGGAGGACTCAAGCTTTCTTCCACAAGCCCACAGGTTTGAGGAGGGGTGAATGCTGCATAGGAAGGAGGACCGAGGACTCTTGTTTCTCTGGCTGTGTCCGTACAGCGTATGGGCTGAATGTTTCCTTTGTGGTGTGGTCTGTGAAGGCTTGTGTCTAGCCCTTTGCTCTCGTGCCAGGGAGTCCCGGCACTTCCATCCTGGAGCTGTCTCGCTGGGACAAAGGGCATCAGTCTGTGCGCAACTTCCCCGGCTCTCCCCTTAGCCCTTCTGACGGTTTTGTGTCGGAGTGGAGCATGTTTAAGTGGGTCAACAAAGAGGTCATTTTTCCCAGCGCAAAGTACCCTAATAAATTAACCAGTGAGGATTTTAATAATACATGAAAGGAGAGAGGTTCACTGCTTTTGGAAAGGCTTTTCAGCTATTGACGGGGTCAGCAGCTGGGTCAGTGGCCTTTGGGATTCCAGTGGAGGGAGAGGTGGTGGGCATCATCCTCCACTGATGAGCATATCTGTGCTGTTGGGCTGAAATAGAGCTAACTCCATTTCCACCCGCTGATACAAGTGTTGTTAATGGCTTTTCTACACACATTAACGGGCAGACGGAAGGAGCTGCTGTGAGGTGGTGGTCGGGTGGAGTTAGCACCCACCCTTTTGTCAACTCCTCTGAAGCCTGAAGCACATGGGCTTCCAGCTGGGTTTCCAAAAAGATGAGGCTTGTGTGATCAGTCGGGGGGAACAGTAGACTACCTCAGTTGTGTCTGGTTACAGCCACTTTTAACGGAATAATTTAAATTTAAGGAGAAAAGGCTAATCCACAGAGGTCACACTGAACGGTCCTGTTGATCTGGTACCTTCTCAGCTGTTGTAAAGTGGTTTTCAGCACCTCAGCTGATTTATTCCTCTGTGGCTTCCTTGATTTTAAAGAAGTCTTTAAACAAGGCAATCTGTTACTGTGACCCCAGGGTATTTTCTGCCCTGTTCAGCCAGATTTGTGGGCATTTTCCAGGTCAAAGTAGGAATATTTGATGTCAAAAGCCTGTTCTCACTGTGTTGTTGGTCAGGCAAGAAATAGGAATGACCAGAAAGCCTGTAGCATCCCAAATATACTATTGCAAGGGCTTCTATAGGCTCTAATTTTTAGAAGACAATAGTGACATGAGCACTGCCATTAGGAGTAGGTTATCTTTGAACAGGCCATCTTCTCATCTGTTTGACCTTCTCATCTACATTGGCTAAACCATACTACTGTTTATCAAGTAACTTACTACACACTTGAGTTCCCAAAGCCAAACAGAATATTTGTGCTCAGGAATATCTTCCTCAGGCTTTGCTTGCTGGCAGAAGGCAAAGGCTGGGGCAGAGACATAGTTGATAAAGTGCCTCAGCACTATTCCTGAAGGCCATGATGGACTCTGCCAACGCAGAGTCGTGCACTATCACAACATCCATCAGCCCCTAGCCATCTATCTGCCTTTGAGGTGCTACCTTCTGGAGAAGGTCTCTTCTTGCAAGGAAGCCCAGGACTTTCCTTACTGTCTTCCAGATTCTGGGTGAATGATCTCTGGAGACTGTCTCTCCTACGGCCTTCTGCCCCAACCAAACCTCTCAATGGCTATTTCCCCTTGATTTTCGGAAGGGGTCCCCTCACTGAAGGACCATGGAGAGATTTGAAAATCTGGTATTTGAAAAGGAGGTGAGCGGGGCAGTATGCAAAGCTCCTGCAGGGAAGTTCATGGAGGTCCTGGAAGGAGCAATCTTCTTGCCTTTCCACCAAAGCGTGGGAAAAGAAGATAACAGCTTTCCAGATACGGGGAGAAAGGGATTATGTTAATTCTGAATAAGAGAGTTACTTCCAACCCAGAAGAAATGTTCAGAAGAGACTCCCTAGGCAGCAATAGGTCCATGCCCAGTATCAATCCTGGGTGAAATGGTGGAGCCCATGGTTCCCGTACAGCCCAGAGCCTGTGGCAAGTTGTTGCAGGTGGAGTGATGCACTTCACTCAGAGAGAGAAGCTGCGATACATTTATTGATATAAAACAGATTTAACAAAGTTTGATGGTAAACGCGGCAGTGTTTTAACAAGATTCGATGGCAAGGCACACTTGGTTAGTTACTGCATAGAAGACAGGGCCAGACAGAACTGTCAGGGAGACCCTCCTGTTGAGTCGAGGTTCAGAAAGGACCCCCTTGTTTTCTAAACTGCTTCTCAGAGAGGAGTCTCAGTGCGGCTGGATCCAATCCTCGTCCCAGACTTGGTCAGCAGTTTATGTCTAAAGGATTATATATGCACAATCAATCTTGTAGCTAAGATTTCAAAGTTTAGCATGCTGTTAGTCACTTACCAAGGATGTGTTGCAGCAAGGAATCTCTGAATCTTGAGAAGTAACTTTGAGTGGTGTCCCTACTCAGGGGGAGATCCTGGCATGCAGCCTGCTGCTGTGCAGGAGAGCTCAAAGGGCTCTTGGTTCACTATTTATGGGGGTAAGATGATTGACCTCTAGTCATATTTGCATATCAACCACACTGCCAGTATTGTGGGTGCATTGCTCAAGTTAGCCCTTGGCCATTGTGTTGTTATCTGTCTCCCCGAAACCACGTTGAGTCAGATGCAGCCATCACGACTGGATGCACCATTGTGACCACCATGAGTGGTTATTGCTTGGGCAGGGTAACAGGAGGTAAAGGTCAGGTTAGCAGTGGAGCACACCGTCACACAAGTGAATTAAAATCTGATAGATCCCAGAAAGATGTCACCTTCAAAAGTGGCTTTTCTTCTTGCTATTTTTCAGGGATTAATAATAGTTCTCAGCATTTCTCTAAGTGAAGCAGGTCTGATGGCTCCTGCGGGGAGAAGCTGCCAGTGGCACAAAGGGTAATGAAACGGTAAATGCTGAAGACAAATTCATCAGACAGGGCAGTCTGGATCACTTGGCAAGCAGAGCCCATTTAAAAAAAAAAAAAGTTAGAAGGCAGCCCAATGCAAAATTGTACATCAAAGGAGAAGAAATGAAGATTGTTCCTATGGAAAGGGGCAGTGAATCACTAAATTCAGGGTTTTCTGGGTTTAGTAGAAAGCAACCGCACAAGCAGCTCCTGACGTGAGTTGAGGCTGAGGCAGAAACAGCTCCTGCGACCTTTGATGTCTAAATGAACGGGTAGGAGATGCATTTAGTTCTCCTTATATACAGCAATGGCAAAGCATATTAGAGTAGCTGGCTACTAATGTCAATGCTGAAGAGGAAGAAAAGGAACATGAAAGTATTGCAGTAATAGTGTTTAGCACGGAAAATGCTTAGGCTGGCAGCTGATTAGTTTTTTGGAAGAGCTGAGAGGTTGGAGTGCACAGAGGATTGTGATATTTTCTCTCCGCGAAGGTGCTAAGAGTGTTCCAGTCTAGTGGAGAAGGGCATCGCAAGAGCCCTTTGCAAGATGCCAAAGCCACAAAGCGAGAGATTGAAAGCAACCCCTTCCTTGCTTTTTCTTTCTGGAGATGGTGGCTACATACAAGGGCAAATCAGCGGTTACCGGGGTCCGTATGGGCATAAATGAGCATTTAATGAAGAGCCGGTGATATAGAAGAAATCAGTTTATGATCATAGGATCGTCACATGGTTCAGGTTGGAAGACACGTCAGGAGACCTAGACTGCCTGAATCTGTGATTCACACAGGTTAAGGGGGGAACCTGGAGAAAATCTTCTGTAGCCACAGGGTTGTGGGACTGGAAGCGTTGTGAGGTCTCAACACAGACCCCCACCAACTGCTGTCCCTGACATGTTTTGACTGTTGGGGACATCTGGAGAGATGTACCTCACTGTGGCAGGCTTGAAACCAGAAATCTGAGTATTTTAGCTGGCCACCCTCCACCCAGCTGCGCAACAAGGGAGATTCGGACCTTTGTGTTGGGCAGATCTGGGGTTGTCCCCATGTACACCCTGAGTTATCTTCCGCTGCCTTCCAGCCCATGAGCCAAACTGCTTGAGCGTGTTGTCTGCCAGGAGACCCGTGGTCAGGGCCGTGAGCTCGGCGCGGCTGATGGAGGGCCTCAGGGAGCGTCCAGATGTGCATGTGCCTTCTGTGGGTGTCTCCTGGAAACCGGTAGATCCCTCAGCAGGTTTCAGAGGGGCCTGACAGCAGGATGAGATAATTAGGTCTCTACAAGTTTCTTTTGAAAGGGTGAGCTGGAAGAGGAGAGGAGAGAAATCCTCTTTTAACTAAAGAAAGGCTTTCACATGGGCTTACGCATTATGAAGCACCAGGGAATCCACTCTTTAGGGTGCCCTTTCAAGCTGCAGGAATGAACCCCAGGTCCCAAAATCGACTAAGCCATGAGGAACCAGCCCATGTGTGAGTGCCGTTGGTGCTGGTCTCCATGGAACTGTCTTTCTCTTAGGGGTTTTGACTCCATTTCTCAATTTTGCCCACATTTAATGTGTTTGGCCTCACAGCCTCCTGCTTCTCTGTCTTGCCAAAATACCAACCGCACCCACATTTCCCAAAGCAAAGCCAGGGCAGCATGTGAAGCCGTGATGGTTGGTCTCTGCCACGAGGGTCGGTGTGGACAATGCTGCTTCCTTTGCTTCTTCCAAGCCTGGCACATATGGACATCGGTAGATGGTCAAACCCAAGTCCATCTAGCGTTGAATGTTGCACAGTGGTCCATAAGCAGGCATCTGGGGAAGACTGCCTGAATATTTTCATCGTTGCCAACAGTTTTCAGTGCAGACTTCATTGCTACACATGATGGCACCCAGTAACCTTTGGGGGATTTTGTTTCTGTGATCATGTTCAATCTCCGCTTGGGGACACCTAAGCTTAAAGCCTCCAGGACATCCTTCAGTGAGGAATCCCACGGATCATTTCTCTGTTGCCCCAAGGAAAGTCTCCTTTTTTGTGCCCTGAGCCTGGCTCCTGTTACCTTCCTATGATGCCCTGTCATTATTGTATTAGGCAAGAGTGAGTAGGTCATCTCCACCATCTTCTCCCTGACATTGATGTTTTCCTTGGCATCTCTTTCATCCCAGCTCTCTCCCAGACTGAGGAGTCCTGTCTCACTAGTTCCTTGCAGAGAAGCCATTCCCGACTTTTGATCATCCTGGTTGCCCACTTTGTGGCAGCAACCATGATGCCGGCCATGCCACTCAGCTAGCTACCATGAGATGCAAAGGGTTGTCCAGGAGATTGAGTTCAATGTGAGACAAATCAGGTAAATTCCTCCATTTTTTCATAGTTTAAAGACGCAACAGGGCTGCTTCTCTTGCACCTTCATCTAAAATATCCTCTAAGGCTTCTGGGTGTGCATTTATGTGTTTGTGTTGTTTTCCCTCTGGGACGGCTACAGCAGGATCACTGAGCCACCAACTTCAGCACACGTTGGTCTCTGGGTATGGTTGCCCCTGACCCACTCATGAGATATTTGCTCATTCTTTGGACTAAGAGTATTCCCTCATCCACCCCATAGTCCCCACAGAAAGTGCCCAGGTCTCTTGTAAAGCCCATACTGAAATGTATGGTCTGTGCCAAGTCCCAAGGACACACTGATGTCACCGTTGCCTTTGCAAAAGGCCTGGGTTTGGCTCAGGCTGCAGCAACTTTGCTCAAATTTAAATAATCTTAACCTATTCACAAAAAACTTGGGTTTAATTGAAGGTAATGTATATGGGGACACAAAGTCTACCATTTGTGATGGTCAAAAGGGAGCACGTTGCCTCCACAAGAGCAGGTCAGTAGCTTGAAGGTGTTGAACCTCATCCTACCTCCTGTATTTTGGGGCAGAAGGTGTCTTCTGGGTCTGATACCAACTGGAGGACATACTGGTGGTCCAGCCCCACAGTAGCCTTATATATCTGTCGCCACTAGAGTCAGAGTACATTTGGACAGGGACAAATGGCTTCGTTTCCTCTGAAAGGGAATCCATCTGGGTGCACCAAAGCCACTTAAATACCTGAACCAACACCTAGAGATAAACACATTTTTTTTTGTGTCAAAAAATGATTATTGCTGTGAGCAAACAGCTCATGCAGACACATGCAAGTGGACCACAACTAGATATAAACTAGACATAAAAAGGGGAATTTTCCTCAAGGAAAAGACCATAGAGGCAGTGTGATTGTAGCCAAGGGGTTAAGGGAGTGATTTATTGGCTTGGGAGCCAGAAGGCAAGGAAAGGATCTTACCGCCGCCGCAGATTTGAGTAGCCCTGGCTGGGTTAATTCTCTTCTTTCATTTGGCATCTGCCTTTTCTCTTCCAGGCTGGCAACTCTGAGCTAATGGTGTTTCTTACAGCATCTGGCACAAAGCAGCCCAAATTTTGGATAATGTCTCATGTTGGGGCTACCATGGTAATGTTTCCTTCACAAAAACGCTACGGCAGGGAAAGGTGAAGGTCCAAATTTTGTAAAGGCATAAGGATGCCCAATTCCCATGGTATCCCTGGGGATCTGGTGTTATTTTCCAGAGGGTTTGTGGGAAAGTGTTGAGGAAGGTAAAAAAAAAAAGAGAGAGATTTGAGGGAGCGCGTTTCACCAAAGCAAACCTAAGCTCTGCAAAATCTCTTGCAACAGGACCCTGTGCCAGTTCCTGCATGTTGGGTGGAAGTTTTGGCCGCTGGGAGAGCAACACCCCTTGCTCCGCTCCCAACTGATGTCCCAATAATGCAACTGTCTTTCTCTTAAAAAAGAAGTTGGGCACCACGATGCTCCAGAAGTGCAGTTTTGTCACATCATCGCACTTTTGCAGAGGTTAGTCCAGCTGGAGATGGTTACACACTGAGACAACAGGACAGCACATTAAACTGGCTGAAAATTAACAAGCTTCAGATTTTTCTAAAAGTAGAACTTATCCCTGGAAAGGTAAACCTATCCCAAATATCCTGCTACAAGCCAGAGAAACCAGGAGACCAGTCCTTTAGATGACAGGAGAAACTTCCTGACACTTACTACCACCTTCAGCCCCACAATACCTCCAGTTCATCATCTCAAACCAAACAGGGGATGGTGATTTTTGCTGAGCCTGTTAAGCTCAGAAGAGGTTCCGTGTCACCTTGCAAGTCCCTTTTTTCTGCAGTCTTTAAATGAAGGTAGCAGCATGCCAAAGGAAGGGGGAAGCATCCTGACACACCTCTCATTCCTGTTGTCCACCTCTATGTCCATCTGTATTTCCATCCACCTTTGTGTGGGAGATTGAGGGCAGAGCAAGGATTCACTCCTAGAGCTGACATGGGTGCCTATTTCCAAATGATTGAAACTAAGCCTCAAATTGGCTTTTTCAAATTCTTTTTTTGGTTCAATAGCGTTGTTTTAAATTAGCTTTGCTTTGAAACACAACCAGCCTTCAGGGTTTGGAAACGGTTCTCTAGCTATGAAACCTGTTTCTTATAGCAGCCCCTTCCTATCTCCCTCTGGGGCTGATGGATGCTCATGGATGTGGGACGGAAGAAAACCAAAATGCAATGCCCTGCCTGGAAAATATCTCACAGCCAAGCCCAACCCTGGTGAAAGCGAACCTTGTCCTGTCTTGAACATCTTCCTGGATGTCACAGAGGGCTGGCGAGAGGAGACACAGGGTGGGAGAGCAGCCACAGCCTCCAGGAGGAGGCAGAGGGGAGATGGGCAGTGATGGTTTTTTTCCCATCAAGCCCATCACTGGGCGCTGATGGGGGCGAAGCATCGCTGCAATGAGTTTTTTGAGGGCAGCGACTGGCAGTTCACTGAGGAAGTGAGGCAGGATCCATGGCCCTTGCCGGAAAAATAGAATCATAGGATGGTTTAGGTTGGAAGGGACCTTGAAGATCATCTCCTTCCGACCCCCCTGCCGTGGGCAAGGACACCTCCCACTAGACCAGGTTGCTCAAAGCCCCATCCAGCCTGGCCTTGAACATCTCCAGGGATGGGGCCTCAACAACCTCTCTGGGCAACCTGTTCTGGTGCCTCACCACCCTTAAAGTGAAAAATTTCTTCCTAATATCCAGTTTGAAGCCATTCCCCCTCATCCTATCACTACATGCCCTAGTAAAAAGTCCCTCCCCACCTCTCCTGTAGCCCCTTTAGGTACCGGAAGGCCGCAATAAGGTCTCCCTGGAGCCTTCTCTTCTCCAGGCTGAACAACCCCAACTCCCTCAGCCTTAATGGTGTGTGGCTTTTTTGGGGCAGATCCCTATTCTTGGGGTAGCAATTTGTGGTAGCCCAAAGCTAGGGCCGAGGGAAGGGAAATCGCTGACAGCGCTGTGGGATTTGTTTTGCTCTTGCAGAGGCCAGAAAGCTAGAAAAACGCAGTTATCAAAACGCTGTGTTCGGAGTCATTTGTTCGTGCCGCGTTCCCATGTCCAGCCCTGCTTGTGTAATGGCCGGGAAAGCGCTTATCAGAGCCTGATACCAAAGTCTCAGGAGGGAAAAAAAATATCTGAGCAGTTTGCTTTTTCTTCCAGAAACCCAAAGTCGAAAAAAGCAAAGTAAACTCTGCTCTCGCTGTTGGTGCGCTCGCATGGCGCGGGCTGACTTACCCCAGCAGGTCAGTTGGCTCTCGCTCACCTCCATAGGGTTGAGTGTTGTCAACGGTGGTGGCCGGGTTTTGCAAACAGTCTGGAGATGCACCAGTCTTGATGTGCATCATGTAACATATATATAACTACAGTATCATAATATATATTATAAATAGAATATCACATAATAAGCCGCTGGGGCATCCTGTTTGGTTGTCACAGCCCCTTGTCCGTGTCAGCCTCCAAAGAAGCAGCGAGATGCAAGCCAGCCCCCAACGGTGCTGTGCAGGCAGTGGTGACGGTGGGGGACAAGGACGATGCATCTTTGTGCTCAGTTCATCATTCGCGTGGCAGAGCCGCGTGCTCGTGCCCAGCAAGGTGACATGGCAGTGCCATCACCCCGCGGTTTGCCCCAGTGTTGAGTCAGGATGCGGCCAGGGCAGATGCAGGGGCCGAGAAGCACCCCTGGGGCCGGCATTGCTAAAAACAAAGCACCTCAAGGCCGAGGATGAAAAATCTCTTTAGTGGCCCTGACTTCTGGATCAGACCCAGATTAAACAGTCAGCTGGAGACTTGCTGCAGTCCCTTCGGGCCCCGAGGGGTACCGCCTGCAGTGTTGCTTTTGTAGGATGTGGTCCCTGTCCCTGCGCTGGTTTTCTTGGGCTTCGACAGAGGCGATAGCAGTGTCATCTTGTCCCTTCGCTGGGTGTCCTGCAGATCCCCAGGGAACTGCCGGCTCTGCCCGTCCCCACACAGGGACACCCATCTGCCTGCACCTCCTTTGGGTACCGCTCCGGTCTCCCCGCAAAGCATGTGCAGGGTGAGAGATTTCGGGTAGAAATAACAGAGTGGAATACAGAAGAGGGCTGAATAGCAGGAAATACTTCCAGATAACAAAATCCATGGCCCGATGGCAGGGATACAGTGGAGGCCCTGCACATGGACCATTCGTGGCCAGCCCCAGGGCAGGAGCTGGACTCCAGCTCGCTCCTTCGATCCCCATGCTTTCCCTGCACCTTCCTGCTGGCAAAGGCACCTTGCGGCTTTCAGCAGAAGAAATTACTCAGAAAAGGTTGCTTTACTCAACGAAAATTAAAAAATGCCAATGCTGCCCTTTCTCACGAGGATGGGTGCACGGTGGAGGGCTGCGCCAGTCCCACGTTGGGGCTCAGGGTCTGAGCAGTCTCATCACGTCTCTGTGTGACAAGTTCAACACTCCGCGCTGGGAGCTGGATCTAATTATGGAAAAGTAATTTAGATTCTGAGATAGCTGAGGTCAGAAGGGACCTTTAGAGGTCTCTGGACCAACCTCCCATTCAAAGTGGAGCAAGCTCAAAGTTAGGGCCAACTCTGGAGATAAATCACATTGTTCCTGGTCTTGTCCAGGCAGGTTTTTGATATATGCAAGGATGGACATCACCCCATCTTTTTTTTTTTCATCCTACCACTCATTGTGAAGCCTTTTCCTTCCATCTAATGGAAGCCTCTCATGCTGTCCTCATGCATCTTCCAGAAAGTGTTTGGTTCCATCCTCTGTAGACCCCCCAGGCAGGGGCACTCCTGGCCCATTCCAAGGTCTCCCCTGTGTCCTTCTTTCTCAGACAGTCACAGCTTGTCTGGCAGTGTAAATACAACCTCACTACTTGGTATTTTGTTTTTCCACCCCATCCTTAATCAGGCACTCCAGCATCCCAGCAGAAATGCAGTCGGCGCCCTCACGTCCCAGAGAGACATCTTTATTTTCCTAAGATTGACCATGAGCAGCGCTGAGCTACTGAAATCTTTCCAACCAGAGAACTCCCGTAAAATAAATACGGAGGGAAATGTTTTCCACATTGTGTCACTGCTTCGTCGCCCGTCGCATTCGCAGAGCGTGGCGGCGGGGAGTGGGTCCTCCAGCTCGTACCAGCATCCCTTTAGCTCCAAGCCATCCCAACCCCTTCCTTCCCAGGTAGAAAATCTCTCATGGCAGGAGCTGGTTTTGAAGCTTATGAGTTTTTAAGTGATCTTGCGAATATGTTTTAGTCTGTGCTTGAGCCTCACCTCCTTAAAGCCCAATCTCAGCCAGCCACGAGTGATGCTCAGTGCGGGAGGTCTCACACCGGCCGTGCTGCCCTGGGGTGGATTTTGCACGTAGCGATGCAGCCTGTGCTCTGAAGCCTAATTACACCTCCAACAGTTGGGGGTAGGGGAAATCCCAGGAGGGAAGGTCAGCTTGATAGCCTGAGATACACACTGGGTTGGGGGGTTTTTTGCATTGCCGTTACTTCCCCCCATTCCCCAGCGAGCTGAGGAAGAGCCTCCTTGTACACCCACAAGGTTTCCCTTGCCCTGCAGGGTCTCGCCGCTGTGGTGCGGCGTTATTAACGCTGCCAATCAAGCCTCCCACAAAGCGATGCTGCTAACGAACTCACCGTGAACTCAGCCGCGGCAGACGCGTGATTAGCGGGGATCAGTCTCCGTCCCTTTGAAGGGTGAGAGGAGCGGGGCTGGGACCTGTCTGTGCCCAGCATTGTGTCAAAAGGTGCCCTGAGGAGGCAGCGAGCATGGAGAAGGTGCTTGGAAAGCCATGGGGAGGGGAGTCTGGAGGGGGCTTGGGGAGCTCCTGTGTGCTCTTGGGCTCGGGAACATCAAGGCTTTGTGGGGGCAATCAGCCAGCAGAACCGTTACCTGAGCAGACACGGGGGGCTTCCTCACTGCTTGCAAATCTTCTTCCGAGCTGCATTTGCTTTGAGTTAGCGCTAACGCAGGGAGGGCAGAGGCGTTCTTGCATGAATAATAAAACCGGCATCCTTCTGTCCATCAGATGAGATAAAAAGCCCCCAGGGGCATAGAGGAAGACAACATTATTATACAGGTCACCAATAGGTTATTCTGCAATCCTCCTGCGTGAGGCTTCGCTCCCCAATGCTGGTAGCACCGGCCAAAGTAGGGGACGGTGTCTCTCGTGCAGGACTGTGGGGATGGGGTGGCCGGGGCAGGGTCAGCCCCAGTGTGGGGTAGCACAGTCCAATGGCTACAGTCAGTGCTGTTGTGGCACATGGCAAAACCACCACCACTACTGATTGAGCCAAACCACCCGAAACGTGCTCTCGGGGTACCTGCATCGTCTCTGTCCCCCTTTCCCAGGGGTGATCTTGCCAGGGTGGCTAAAATAATGGCAGCTGGGAGGGGGCAACAAGGGGACACGATGACTGGGAAGAAAAGTGAGACCTTTCCAGGCGTCGCAGTCCTTCTCATGTGCTCCTGGAGCATGAGCTCCTCTCTGCCACACCAGATGCACCAGGAGCCAGAGGGCAGACGTGTTTGATGGGGTACAAGACCGCTCGGCATTGCAGAGTGAAAACTGGGGGCATGCGGGGCTGGGACAGGCTTGGGGCTTTCCATGGGCACGGTGGCATCCCCACCAGAGGATGGTGGCCATGGGGGCAATGGTAAGAGCCGTCCTGCAACCGGAGCTTCTCTGTCTCTGGGCAAATCTGGGACAAAAGCGCCTGCTTGCCCCACTGTGGGGTTTCCTGCTCGAGTCGCTGAGTCGCTGACTTCATCCTGGTGTGAGAAATTTGCCCGATGTCACAGCTAGGTCACTCATCCCGCCTGCCAGCTCGGATTAGATCCTGTGGTTTGTGTCAGATCAGATTTTGGAAGGTTTATTTCACACTGGTGGTGTGCTGCGCTCCCAGATACGAAGGTGGTGGCAGGGGGGAGAAGGAGCAGGGCAGAGAGATTTCCTGGGAAATGTATATTTTTTTCTCTCCTCTCCTCTCCTCTCTTTGCATGATATGGAAAATAGGTATCTTATGACTCCCCTCCCCTATCCCTATATACACTATAAGGGTGTGGTGGTAAAATTACTCATATTTAAGATTTGAGAGGTCTGGCTCAAGTTTATCCTAATTGAGAGAACATTCCGTCCAACAAAAAGCTAACAGTCTCTGACCGTTTCCACCTCCTCGCTTCTGAGCTAAGATAGTACTGGGTGGGCCACTGCTATAGGCGCCACCAAGAGCCATCTCTCCCTATTGTCACATTATTTACTGTTTGATTCCTTCTTAGGACTGTGGCAGTTAGCAAGCTCCCTGGAGATGGACACTTGGCTTTGCTAACATTGAAATTATTAGTTTCCTCCCCTCTTCTGTTTTTCTGACACAATATATAGGCTGGGTCTCTGCAATCACTTGGCAGGGAACGGGGGAGCAGAGAGGGAGATGTTGCCTGAATGTCCTCTCACTATGATCATAGTTCATAAAGTTTCTGTCTCACCTGTCCTTAGTTGCACTTGGGTTATTACGCACTTGCAGTCTCCAGATTCTCTGACAAGGGACTCTGCACTGACGCCACCAGCTGTGTCGCAGTGTTGCACCATCAGGACAGCCACAGGGGACATGAGGGACCTCACTCATGGTGTGGTTAGATCTTCCATGACAGTATCTCAGTTGCTGAAGAGCAGCAGAGAGGTTGGGCTCTCTGGTTCCTCACCCAGCAGAGGGGACAGGAAGGGTCCCAAGAGCAGCCTGAGCCCCCCAGGACATCTCTGCTAAGTGCACTCAGCTAATGAACCTAGGAGCACCACCTCATCTGTGCCAACCCAACTCTCCAACCCATAAAACAACTGATTCCAGGTAGCATCCAGCTGGAAAGGGGTCAGTTTCATAAACTTTAACTTGCCACGGCACTGTTGAAGTGGAAAGCAATCAAGCAGCAGTCACAGTTCTCGGCACCCAGGGAGGATTTACATCCCTCTGGCAGCGGAATGGGCATTTTTTTTAACAAACAAGTCTTTAAAAGAAGTACTTGCCAAGCGTCAAAATATTTCTCAATGATATTAAGGGCCGTTAGCAGCTGTAATTTAACTGTGAAGCAACCTGATGCAGGCCAAGGACCACACAGCTGGAACTTTGTGCCGCAACGGCACCATTTTACGGCCGTTAAGCTGTTGGCCTCTCTACGTTGTAAAGCTGTTAAACAAACACAGCCCTTGGCTCACACCGCGTGTCGGTGAGGCACAGTGCTTTGGCAGCAGCGGGCTGACAGCAACAGGGGCTTCAAAGGAGCCAGGAAGAAATAGAAATAAAGAATGAAGGAAAATTCAGGTGGAGGAGGAGATGCGTGTTGGCCATCACAGCCCTGTGGTGGGAGAAGGTGGTCTTGGAAACTGAGTGTTCACGGGGAGTTGCATCCTCCTCTAGTTTGGCATGGACATGTGGATCCTATGCATCCTACTGCTGTGGAAGCTGGTGGTCGGTAGACCCTTAAACCACCCCTTTGCGGGAAGTTGATATTCTAGGGCAGCCTAAACATGGAAGATTCAGATGATATTGATAGCTTTGAATGGGGAAATAGGTGACCCAAGAGGGTGGGCCACGTGCTGCGTATCCTTTGCCACATATCGTGATATGTTGAAGCAAGTTCTGTTAGTGCCACAAGATGCTCCAAGAGCAACCCCAGCCTGAGCTGAGCACTTTTCCTAATTGGAGACAGCAAATCCATGGGGAAGAACTCAAAATACGTTTGCTGAGCTCAGTGCTCAAAAATTCAAAGAAATGGGGAACATCTCCCCTAAAATAAGAAAGTTCCTGGCTATTTCTTTATTATTTCCTTCCATTCTCTTCTAACGGCCAGTGCGTATTTTTCTGGCTCAGAAGCTGATCTCAGGAGGCAGAAATAGCTGGTCCTGCGGCGGGGACGTGCAGTGGGAGCTACATCCAGCTGTGCTGCCTGCAGCCACCTTGTCCAGGACAGCAGCTGCTGCCATGAGCTGTTTTTTTTGGATCAGAAGCTGTTTTAGAAAAACACTGATGACTCTTTATCATCATGAGGGCACCAGACAGAGGTGGACAGGGTGGTCATCCCAGTTTGATGAGGTTGTTGCTCTGTCCAAGGGTCCCACCCTCCAGTGATACTCCAGGTCCTGAAGCTTCCCAAGAAATTTTGTCCCAAGATGAGTACTTCTTTTGCAACCAGCTTATGTTAGGACTTATCCAATACCACCAGACTGTGTGTGTTATACTGTTTTCTCTGCCAAATATTGACTGTGAGGGGCTTTCCATTGCTACCAGACAGACCGAAGAGAACTAGAGAAGTTGTGGCTCTCCCATTGGTGATAAAAAGGGAAGCCGTGGTAGCATCGTTGGCCTTGCTTGCAGCATTTCCTCCTATTTTTTCCATAAAAACTCTAAATTCTGAAGCCTAGTTTCTGTATTTTGTGGTTTCTTCAGTGCAACTTCTCTGCCATGGAGGGATACTGCAAGGCTTTGACTCTGAATGGTTGGAAAGCAACGAGCCAAGTAGCTAGAAGTGGTGCTGGATGTGTCTTCATTAAGGTGGGGGTTCATGTGGTTGCACAACTTGATCTTCTTTCAGATCCCCTCATCGGTGTCTGCCCATGTCTTAGTCCTGCCAAGCAGCTGCAAAGAAATAGTTTGGTGTTAATAGGAAGAAGCTAATAGAACGTTTTTCACCTAGAGCTAGAAAAAATGTTGATGAGGGCTTTTTTCCAATGATTTGGGTGATCCATTTTGAGGAGATGGACAAGCAAATTATTGCTGCTGCCTGGTGAAATTGTTTTTTTTTTCCCTCCCTGATGGACATAGCTCCTCTGTGTGCAGTTTTTTTCATCTAAAAGCAGCTGTTTTGTTGAGAAGTGGGTGAGCATCTCCTGGATGAAACCAAAATCTGCCAGCCTCGCACGTCCTCTTACTAAGCAATTTCCTGCTCCGCTGCATTTGGAAGATTGCACTGAAGTTGCTTTCTGGGCACTGGGAGCCAGTTTGAGAATTAGTGCAAAACTAATTTGGTTATGAATCTCAAAGACACCACCAAAAGCTGCTTTTAAGCTGTTGAGAAGTACGGTGCAAATTGGACTATTCAGAGAAAAGATCACAGGGGTTTCTTACCCTCATTTCAGCCACCAGATTCTCCAAAGTTATGGGATCCTCGTGCAATTGGGTGGCTGAAATCTAGCATGTGCCCATTGCTGATATGTAAAGCCTCACAGGGTTGTACTCACCTCCCAGGGAGCTTCATGGAGGTCCCAGGACACTGCTTGCCTTGCTGCCTCTCTTGGGTTACTAAAGATGTTTGTGGCTGGTGGGGCGTCATGTGCTTCCTCATGACCCAACCTCTCATAATCACACGAACCCGAAAAATGATGATTTCTTTTAAAAAAAATAATTAAGGAAAAGCTTATAAAAAAAGCAAAAGTCCGCAGCCAGGGTAGGATGGTGGGAATCACATCTTCTCCTTTGGCGTCATTTGGTGCAAACCAAGGTCTGCATCAGGTAGTGCAGGAGCGCTGTCAATACCCCACATCACCTCGCTGATCTGCATGGGCTGTATCCAGCCCACGTTTTTCATGCATCTCTCAAACCTTCACCACCTGTAAAAAGGAGCCTGAGCAAACTCAGATGTCTTAAGGACTACGCTTAGACCTAGTCCTTCCCTTCTATATGCCATGGGAGCTGAGTCCTCTGCAGGGCAGCATAGCTCTGTGATGGGGAGCAACTCGAGGTGGTCCCTCACCCTGTGCATCCTCCTGCAGGTGCCAGGATGCTTGTGCAGAGCTCAGTCCCCCAAAAAGATGCTCCAGCCCATGGGCTGGGGAGTTACACCTGCACAATTCTCTGTGTAATATACATCGTAGCATTTAGCACATCGTCGTTGTCGCTATTGCCCCTCCTGTGAGCACTGCATTTGGTGTGGGGAGAGCAGAGGGGCAGCAGCTCCCAGTGCCAGGGCTGATGGCTGACATTAATTTTGCCAGTTTGATTCAAACCTCGTAAACCCCTGAGTCCATTCCCCGGGTGGTTTGGCCGGTGGCCGCTGTCAGCACTGCTCAGAAGAATCGATGATAACCTTTTCCTTTGCTAAGGAGTTTCCTACGTACCAGGGAGCAGAAGAAGCTGAAAAACAAATGAAGCTTGGATTCTCCACGGGTCTCCCTGGCATTATTCCTGATATTTAGAAAACCGAACCAAATCAGTTCCCCATTGGTTTTATTAGCCTTTCTATCCTGGCATTTAAACAAAGATGGAATTGGCATGGTTGGTATCTGCAGACACGCGCTGTGATGCTCTCAGGGGTTTCTCTGAAGGGCAGGATACCCAAGGCACTGTGTCCAAAACACCATGTCCAAAGCACCTGAGCTCCTCCAAGCTGCTGGAAGGCATTTCGGCACAGCGATTGCCAGTGATGCTGCCCTACAGATTGTCCTGCATCAAGGAGCACATAGTATGTGGGTCCCGGGAGTGCGGCTGGGCTGTAGGGTAGGAGCAAGGTTGCTCTGAGCCTCAAGACTAGCAGTTCCTGGGGTCATCTTAAGCTAGAATGATATTTCAGCATTTATTTCTCCCAGATAACCAGTGGGTTTTGAGTATTGAACTGATGAACTGAGCTGAGTCTGTGCACTTCTTGCAGGGATGTCCTGAGCAACATCCCAGGGCGGAGAGGTGTCATGTCCCTCTGTGTCACCCTGTGCCTGGAAGGGGTTTCTTGGCTCTCACAACCTAAGTGGTGAGGTTCATGCTTCCTCTCTTCTTGGTTGCAGGCATGGAAGAAACGCTGGTTCGTCCTGCGCAGTGGTCGGATGAGTGGCGACCCCGACGTCCTGGAGTACTACAAAAATGACCACTCCAAGAAGCCTTTGCGTGTGATCAACCTCAATTTCTGCGAGCAAGTGGACGCGGGCCTGACCTTCAACAAGAAGGAGCTGCAAGACAGCTACATCTTTGACATCAAGACCAGCGACAGGACATTCTACCTGGTGGCTGAGACCGAGGACGACATGAACAAGTGGGTTCGCAGCATCTGCCAGATCTGTGGCTTCAACCAGTCCGAGGAGAACACAGGTACCATGAGAGCTGTGTCCATGGCCAAGAGCATCTCCTCTTCTGTCCTCCCAACAGGGCCCTCTTTCAGATCAGACCTGTGGGAGGGGAGTGCAGCCCACCACAAGACTGGGAGGGCTGTAGTGGGAAGGGGATGGACATGTGGGAAACTTTGACAAGACTTTCCTACCTTTGATATCTGAAGTAGAGGTGGCTTTGCCCCTGTGAGCCACCTGATCCGTTATTCCCCCATAACTGTAGACCTTTGAGTCTCTTATAAGAAGTTGGTGGGCTTTGGGGACTTTTTTAGCTGCAACCTTTGTCTTCATCCATCGCTGAAATCCCTTTGAGAATTGTGGGAATGAGCAGTGAAAATCCCCCTCATTCAGAGGTTTCAATCCCTTGGTGGGATGGGGAAAAGCTTTACTGGGACCTTGTCCCTCCCCACTGTGGCTGTCCCCATCACCAAGAGGATGGATCTCTTGTGAAGGGTAGATGCATCCTTCCCATCTGCATCTCCGCCTCCCCCTGGGACCCGCTGGGAAAGTGCTGGGAGGGGAGAGGAAAAGGTGGAGGGGAGAGGTGGTTTTGTGCAGCAGCCGGACCTGTTCCACCGGTCGTGCTCCACCATCCAAACCCGGCTGCGCTTTGGCAAGCCTCTGCCGGCTGAGCACCAGCAAGCTGCCTCTGGTGCCCCCAGCACCATGAGGGCTCACATAAATCCTGAGTGAGATGGGATGGGGATGAGCATGGGGTGCAGCACTGCGGTCCCATTACACCTGGTACCACCTCTGGGCATCTTTGCTTTATCTCATCCATGGTCCAGTCTCACCCAGGGGACGCCAGTCCCATGCTCTGACTACATAAAACTCCCCATAATGACGTCCAGCTTGAATCTGTTTTGGTCCCTCACGGAGCAGCTGCCATCCGTGGGAGCTGAAACCCTGCCAAGAGCTCGTCAGGCAGGACAGCAAACAAAGCATCGCAGCAGCGTGGATGCGGTCTTCACGGACTGACGCATGAAGCGGGACGTCACCTTGGCAATGGGTGTACAAGTGGTAGAAAGGATCCTCGATAATGCCGCCAGCGTGGTCTCGCAGGGAAAGGTCAGGCTAAATAAATTACATCCCGTTCCAATGTCGGCAGCGCAGTCCTCGAGGTTCGGCAAAATCGTTCAGGCCCCTTTTTAAGAGCTGTTTTGTTGCAGGATTTTCCATTTTGGATGTGCTGGGGTGGGGGGAACTGTTTTTCTTCCCATTTAGTAAAATGAGCTTCCAGCCCAGCGGCTGCAGGATCGATACTGGACTTCAGTGAAATATAAATCCGGGCAGCAAAAGGAAAAACAATCTCCCGCATGCAAGTACATCTGTCCCAAAGGGCACATAGGGCTTGTCAGGCTGCAGAGATCCGAGCGTTACTCCCTGCAGGATCACGGAGTGACATCAGCAAAAGAGGAACAAAAATCCCTATTTGTAACAAAATCACAGCTTTTTAATGCTGGATTTTCTGAGTCAGCCGAGAAAAAGCCTGCGACGGCGAACACAGCAGCTGTGTCCAGATGCTGCAGAAAAGAGGGGGCATGAATTATTCAGGGATGGTGCTTCGCTTTGGTGCTCGCCAAAGCCGTGACCCCACACTCACCTTTCCTTCACCGTCCCTGCTAAGTAATGGAAAATAAATAATCGATTTCCCAAAGTAGATAATGTTTGTTTGAAGGAATCACAGAGAGTTTGGAGGTGATGGGTATTGGGAGTCTTGTCCATCTCGGCATACATGAGCCCATCACCCATCAGGATGGGTCAGCTGGAGGGAGAAATAAAATGGCAATATTTGGAACTGCCGTGCTCCCTCTTCATCACCTCCTTGAAGCCATGGGTTGATAGGTGGGAGAGGATGAGGAGTTTGCATGAGATTAAGACAGATCCTGGGTAGAAATGGAGCTTGGGACCTCTTACATTTCTTTCTTGGACTTCACCCCCCCATGCTCAAGCCTCTCGTTGTAGCCTCTGCCTCGGAGAACGAATGAGTCAGTAATTGGATGCACCAAAAAGGGGAGGAAAAGGTAACCATCACAGGCAGGAATAGCTCCATGCTAATTGTAGCAATTAATTAACTAAACCTCCCTCTCCCAGCAGACAAGCAGTGTGGCGGAACGAGATCAGAAACTGTTGGGGAAGCCACTGTGCACATTTTTCTGGTTGTTCTCATTCCAGGGTGCGTGACTGCTTTATGTTGACCCAAAAGCTTTGCTGGGTCCAGCCCCAAAGCCAGACTGTTCCTGGCTGGGTTATAATTGCATCCCGGCCTGGGAAGCACTCCATCACCAGCAAAGGCTTTTACTACAGCTGCCATCACATGCTGAATTACCTCCCACTTGAAGGGATACCTCACATCAGCTGAGCCCCAACCACCGGTCACAAGTTAGCTTTTAATCCACCGGTGGTTGGGGGAAAAACTTGTTAGCTTTTGGGGCAGTTTGGGTAAAAGCCTATTTCATCAGCTCCCCACGTCAGTAGGGAAAAGGCAGATTTTCGATTGCTTTTTATCATGATTTAGTGAGCATATGGGCAACCTGAAAGCGGCCGCATGTGGTGATGTGAACTGGCTGCAAACCCTCTGCACCAGCACGGGATCGTGCTTGGGTGCTGCCCATGTTCCCAAAAGGCAGAAAAATTTAAAAGGCCGAATGAATTTATACCCTTTGATGCTTCTTTCTGTTTGCAGCTGGACAGGAGAGCATAAATTTTCTGTTGCTTGGTTTTCACATTAGTCCTTCGAGTCCCGTCTAGACCGGGGGACTCTAAGGATTAAGAAACAGGCTGGCGTTTAGGGTGATTTAACGTCGTGGTGGGGTTAGCTGCTGGTTTAGTTGATCACCAGTTGCGTTACACATCTGGTTCGGGGAAAGGAAACCCATTTCTGCCGCGGGGAGCTAAATGTCGGTGAAGCAGTGGGTACCGCCGCCTGCCCCGGCGCCGCCGCAGCTTCTTCATTCCTCACCCCGTCCTGACAATGATTGTAGAGCGGCGCGGTTACATCTGCCGGGAGAAGGGAAATTAAATTCACTCTGAGGTGTTTACCCAGACTGCGGCGAAGCTCTTTTTTTTTTTCTGTTAATACCCATTTACATTGAGAGCTAATTACTATTTTTGAACAAGCGGAGCTTTGCAGGGTCCCAGCTCCTCCACAGGTCTGGGGAAGCCCGATGGGGCTGGAGGGAGGTAGATTTGCTCCTGTCTCAGTGCTGCTTTTACGCTGTGATCCACACTACTGCTACCTCGGCTGGCTTGAAATGCGACGGAGGGAGACCTGCCAGGGACCCTGAGCCACGGGCGGCGGGAGAAACGCAGGCGTGTGGGTATCTCGAACCATCTGCATTTTGCCTGCCCTAGTGGGCAGGCAGCCAGGGCTCAGCTGCGAACTGGATTTTCTCACATGCTTTGTTTGTTGGAGTTTAAAAAAAAAAAAAAACAACAAAAAAAAAACCCCAAAATAACCCCACCAAATCCCACTAAACATATCTTGCGTACCATTAACCCTTTCTGGAGCTGATGCTTTGGCCAACACCCTGCCGTGTCCCATTCCTGGTACAACTTAGAGGCACAGCTACAGCACCATATAATTTAATTTCTAATGAAGCACCGTGCATCCTTGCGGTGTGTGTATCCTTGCAGGGGTCCTGTGTACAGGTTATTTATTTCAAAGAGGTCAATACTTTTAGTAAATCCACCCCAATTTACCGTGCTCCCTGAGCAGCTCCTCTTCCACCTCCTCTGTGGGACACAAACTCTCTTGGGGGCTTAGATTTGTGGGTGCTGAGCAAATACCCAGGGATGTTTAAGAGCTTATTCATGCACTGCATTAATGCCCCTGTGCTAGAGGTTTAACCCAGCCATGGAAGCAGGGAAGGGAATATTTGTGGGTGAATAAATGTCTTTGCTCTGAGCTGAAGGCTCCCATCGGTCGGACAGGGTGAGCAGGGCGTGGGAAAAGGATGGTGCTGGGCTCGTGCCCCGATGGCTTGTGTCTGGCAGTGGTGGCCTCTCCCACCCAGCCCAGGCATGTCATCTTCTTTTTTTTTTTTTTTCTTTTTTTTTTTCATCTGGGACTTTTTTTCTTTTATTTATTTCTCTGCTTTCTGCCAGGGGGCTGCGCCAGGGCAGTCCCAGGCTCCAGCTCGCTCCTTGCTCCATCTCCAAGGCTCAGCGCTGGCATTTAGCATCACGTCTGGGATTGATCCCCAGCAATCTCGAGGCTTTTACCGTCCAGCTGAATGCAAGTCAGGGCTGAGCATTAATGTTTAATGGAGAGCTGAGTGTCTCTTCTTCCTCTTTCAACTCAGCCGCGCTCACTCCGGCAGAGTTTGCCGGATCAGCCCTAGACACCGGTGACTTTCGGCTCATATCGATGAGATCTACGACATCCCACATGCACAATCTCCGCTGTGAGTCTCTTTGGCTTGCTGCTGCCCCAGACCCTCCACCGGTTACCCCTTTCCAACCCATGAGGGCAAATTTATTGCTTTAGTACCCATTTGACTTGCTTTGGCTGGGGGGGTCCCATACAGGCCACTGGCTGGTTGCTCCTCAGCCTGCTGCCTGCTCACATGGGCTGCCCCGAGGTCTGTGCTACAAGCCCGTATGGCTGCTCTTGGTCCCTCCTCGCTTCTTCCCAAAAAATGTGTTGGTCCCAGCATCAGACCAGCAATGCCGCTCGCCCTGTGGGTTCCTTTTTGCATGGGTGTTTGCTGAGCAAAGGGAGCTCGAGGTGGAGTGGAGAAAAAACCACCACAAAAGATACCCCTTGAAGACTTCTTGGGAGGATAGGAGCTGCCCCAAAAAAAAGCTCAGTGAAGAGGCTGCAGGTAGAAAGACTGGAGTAAAAAGATATGTTTGCACGCCACATACTACCCACCTCCCCCAAATCCCCCCGAATCACTGGTGTTCACCATCCCTGCACGCAGGAGCGGGGCACCGGTGAGCCCAGGCAAGGTGACAGCCCCGGGGCAGCCCCCGCTTTCCCACTGCCGCCGCCTCTCCCATGACCAGGCAGAACTGAAACGGAGGGGAAACTCTAATGATCGCCACAAGGCCAGGTATTTCCTTGCTATTGTGCCTGGCACACGCCTCCTTCCTTCCCTGCTCACGCCCTGGATGAGTTGCAAGCCCTGCGCCATGCCGGGGAGCCCGATGGGGGCTGAGGAATGTTCCCTGAGAAATGGGGGCAAGGAGAGTGACATAGGGGTGTCCTTGTGTCCCTGAAAGCACCCGGGTCCTGATACATTGTGTTTCAGTATCTGTAGGCAGCACTACCATGTAAGGGCAGCAAGCCCCTTGCAGAGGCTTGTGTCCTCAAGCTAGACCAGGACTTGACTCTTTGTCTTCAGTTGACACAAGACGATTAGTCTTGACTTCATCTTTAAGCTCTGGTATGGGTTGTGTTTGGATATCAGCTCACTTGGAGGCCAGTCTGTCCTCCAGCAGACAGTACCACACTTTGTGACAAGTGATGAGCAAGATTACAGTTGAGTTGAGCTTCACCCGTGGAGTGGATGGGCAGATCTGGTGGGGTTCTCTCCATGTATCCCACCTTCCCATGTCTCATTCACCTACCCAAAGACCTAATGTCCCCTGCCCTGTTTGGGATCTGGAAGTGGCCTGCATTGGGACAGCAACATTGAGTCCCTGAGCCTTGAGCCCTTTCCTCTCACCCAACGTCCTACCATATGTATAGATGTAGCCTTTTCCTCAGCGTTCCCATCAATACTTTCTGCACTCAGCGTCATGAAGCTCCTTCTTTTAAAACACTGTATGTCACATCTGGACCACTGGTTGTACATCTCAAGGTCATTTGGGTTAGTCCCACCTATCCTTCTCTATCATGTGCTGACTTTTCCTAACAAGGGAAACAGCAGTGGCTGTAGATTCACTCTGGGAGGACAAGTGCCAGTGTCATGTCTTAGCACCAGGCTTGACCTAGCCTCGCTGGAATGGATGGGGGAGATTTGGCAACCCCAACTCACTTTGCGCCAGACTCATGGTTGAACTTCAGGTGCATGTGAACACCTCCTTGCCTGAGTCTCAGTTCATCCCTTAGTCATCCTGCCTCTTTAAATTTGTTCAAAGCTTCCTTGACCCTGGTTTTCCTGCTCCACAA
Organism: Charadrius vociferus; assembly: GCF_000708025.1. Taxonomy (NCBI): domain Eukaryota; kingdom Metazoa; phylum Chordata; class Aves; order Charadriiformes; family Charadriidae; genus Charadrius; species Charadrius vociferus. The sequence goes on from NW_009647680.1 coordinate 9,947,002, forward strand.
ACAGCAAGTTATTTTAAGATCTGACACTGTTCAGCTTTTATTTCAGTGTAAACAATACCGGAGATGGAGTGGTCTTGGCACAAAGGAGCAGCTTGAGAGCAGTTAAGTGTCTGCTGCCTTTTTTCTCCCCTCCTTTTCCCCCTCTTTCCCTTTGGAGATGAGCTGGTTCAGGTGCTAATGAGTCTGCTGAAGAGCAGAGGGCCACTAACGACCCAGAATTTGCTTCCTAGAAGACAGAAATAGGGAGAGATCGTTTCTGATCTCTATCAACTGGTCAGGGTCTCCTTGCTGTGGTCAGGGTCTCCTTGCTGTGATTCCCTGGGCATTGGGTCTCCTTGCTGTCATTCCCTGGTCATTTTGGAGAGGGAACTGATGTCATCGAGAGTGAGATCTCCACTGGTGGTTATAATCTGTCCACTTTTGGGGAGAAGATGCAAAAAGATGTCTAAAATGAGGCCAATCATTTGCACACTAAAAGTGCCCATTTAATTCCCTTGGCTCTGCAGGGAACCAGGGCTGATGAGCATAGGTGGAGACATCCACCTTGTAGACTCCTAAAACTCTGCTGAGATGAATCCCACCCATCTCAGGATTGCTGTCAAGGCTGTTAAGATATATTTGGATCTTCAAATGGTGTCATGGTCATCATTTCATTTACACCAGATGAGGATCAACCCTTACTATTCTTCCATACCTTCTTCTTGCTGTACTCAGCTCTTCAGCATGTTGTGCTACCAGAAGCACTGCAGGACCAGGGTCAACACTGCGCTGCTGTGATGGTCACTGTCCTTAATACCAAGAACAGATTTCTAGTTCATCTGGGTGCCAAGAAAAGGATTGAAGCAAGGATGCAGAGGGCTTTAGAAACCAGAAAGCAAGAGAAAAGCTCTTTAGGTATCTGCATGATTAGAAAGCCAGGCTTCTGGCTTCAGGGCCTCCGATGCAACTGAATATCTGAGGTTTGCAATGGTGGATCAACATTTTCGTCACAATTTGGGAATTTAGGAATTTTTAGGATTTTATTTATTTAGATTTTTTTTGGTGGCTGTGGATATTTCGAAGAGGTGGGGCTGGAAAACTCCAGAAGATCTGTCAGCTGTGTGATTGCAAACCCATAACTCCACCATCCCAGAGAGACCACCAGGAGAGACGTGACAGTTGAGCTCTCTTTAATCCTATCCAGCATTGATGGGAACTGGCAGAGGATGCGGCCGTTTGTGGGAGCACCAGGTTTACAGGCAAAGAATGCTCTTATCTCACTGCAAATAATAAAACCATCAACCAGCAAAAAAAGAAAATTTATGCTGGGCTTTCGAAAAAGACCAATAGCCAAATACTCCAGTTCTTTGTGACCGTTTCCCAGCAGGCGCCCAACACAAGAGTATCTGCCGGCCTCTTCTGAAGATAAATACGGAGCTGGAGGACTGGGGCCTTTGGGGAAAACCTTGCCCTTTCCTGGCCAAAGTCCCACTGGGTTCGCTGAGCTGAGGCTAGGATTTGAGCTGGGAGGAGAAGGAAGAAATGTGAAGTTCAGGAGGTTTGGGGTGTTTTTTTTAGAGCAAAAAAAAAAAGCATTGCCCAGCCTTTCCAACACAGGTTTCCCAGCAGAGGTTGGCAAGCTGAGTTTGTACCTCTCAGCCCTGCCCAGGGCTGTCTCCTGGGCCAGGTACCCAGAAGGAGAAAACCATTTAAAATAATTCTTCATTTTATAATTGGCTTTTATCACTACGAGCCCTGTGCGCGTCAGGTCAGCCCCATTAGTTTAATGGGCGCTCGGGAATTTTTAGGCTGACTTACTGACCGTGGAAAAATGAGCACGGCAGACGGTATCAGCATCACATCAAAAAGCAAAACCATGCAAAGCCTTCGGAAACAAAAACAGCTGATGGGCTTGGAGTGAAGCGACTGGCGAAGCGGCACTGTCTGAGCAAAACCAAGGGAGGGAGGGAGGCATTTTGGGTGCCGGCCAACTGGGAGGAAACTCGCAGTCAGATTCGCCTGCATTTATATTTCCCAGAGGGGTCCTGGAACTCTCTTAGCCCGTGTGCCCCAGCCGTGCCGCGCTGGGGTTCATGGGGCTGTACCCTATGTCTGCAAATCTTCTCGGGCATCAGGACAGGATGTGGACCTGCAGGTGATGCCTGATGCATGGGGGCCAGCCTGGGAAACAGGATGGACACAGGACCCCAAACTGTGTGTGCGAGCAAGTTGGAGAACAACGGAGAAAATCACAGTGACCTTCACGGTGGATAATTTCAGGCAGTTTTTCACAGCGTGACTCTTTTTTTCTCCCCAAGCCAACATATTTCCCCTTTTCTTCTCTCCATATATTTCACATTGTTCCCTCCAAACCTTTCATAGGGGCCATGGCTTATATGCCCTGAGTGCTGCTTTGTGCTTTGTAAAACCCGATAAAAGCCAGGACAGATTTTGACTCATTTCCCGGACCCCAATGCCTGTTTGTTTACTGGTTTGCATTGCTTTATATTTCCAATTAAAACTGAGACTGAGTAAAGGGAAAGCTTTTTAAAGCCTTTAAAGCCTCTGAGTGAAGGCACACAGAGCAGGAAGGAGCCGTGAAGCTGTCGATTGCCGTGAACTTTCCATGACACCACTCAGGGTTTGTTTCCAGACTGATTTTTATTTATGAATGCAGTAGCATTTATTACTGATTTTATCTGTAAAGATAACACTTCTTCCCTAGATGGTTTCTATGCTTCAGTTATAATTACTGCCTGCTTCTCAAACATACTTCTGCATTATTTAGTGTGGTACAATGTCAGAGCTGTAGCGTTGGTGATTTATTACTCGGACTGTGGGCTACACCTGATCCAGGGATACCCCATGTGTGCCCTGGCCACATCCCAGGTCCCTCCAGGAAGGCTGAGAACATCTCTCAGGGTTCTTCAGGGTATAGATGTAGCCAGTAAACCCATCTTCTGCTATGCTAGGTGCTGCACAAGCACTGAGGGTAAAGGCAGCCTCTGCTCAAAGGGATTCATCATGGAGGCACAGCATAGACACATTGGTGCATCTTCTCTTCTGCCTATAGCCACTTACTGCCAGAGGTAGCTCGGTGATGGTACCTGCTCCCTCCAAGCTGGGAACAGTCTTAAAAGGGACACTTGGCTACAGCTCCTGAAAAACTTGATGAAAAATGAGACTGTCCAGGCAAATGAGATGTCATTTATCTCTCCTGTTACCCCCTTGCTCTCAGCCTGCATCTTCTGTCTCTGGGAGTCAGACTTAGGAGGGGGTTACAGTTTCCACCAGGCATTCAGGAGAAACTTAGCTGTGGCCATGCTTATGATCACTTTAAGCCACAGGGGAGGAAGCAAATACCTATAGTTAAGCATGAAAAAACACCCCCAACTTGAGTCTCTGTCCTTGGAGATACTCAAAGCCCAACTGGACACAGTCTTGAGCTGCTGTAGCTGCCCCTGCTTTGAGCAGGGGGTTGGACTAGACCATCTCCAGAGGTCTTTTCCAACCCAAATATTCTGTGATTCTGTGATTTTTATGAACTTCCACAGCAGGGGAATACCAGGCTTCAGAGTATGGTAAGGAGCTGAGATGCCTCAGCAATCCCAGCAGGTAAAACTGGAGTTGTGCCCTGTCAGCATCACCACAAAGGTGGGAGGGCAGAGCATGAGATGAGACATTGCCTCCTCTGAGTCCATATCATAGCGTGTTGTCTGATACCCCTTGGCGCTGGGTAAGTCCAGACTCATGTTTTCTTACCCGTTTTGTTCTGTGTGGTGTCCCTCATAGTCCTCCAGCTGCTCCATGGTGGGTGGTGAAGCTCTGGCACGTCTCAGCCCTCGCTGGCGATTCAGCTTCCTTTCATACTTACTGGTCGTTGTCACATGCTAAGGAATGTGCCTGACTCGTTTGCACCTTTGATTGATTGCCACCCCTTATATCTGTTTATTAGGATGGAAAATAACATTTCACCTCAAAAATTTCATCATGTATTCTTTCAGCTCCACATGACCAAATCCCATCCTGGCCAGCACAGTTGCTCCTTGCCAATTTTTGGTACGATTGCCTTCCATCGTTTTACAGCCAAATGTATAAACTGCCCCTGTTCTTGTGTGCCGTTGCTTTTGAAAGTAAGCTGGAGTTGAGTGACTCATTGGATTTGCTATTTTTTTTTCCATAACTCACAGCAAATCCTCTTTCTGAAGTGTTGGGCAGGCATCGGGGCACTCGGGCACTTGCAAATACTTCATCACGTGTAAAATTGTAGTGAAGGGCTATTGCACTGCTGGTGGCTCCATCCTCACCTTTATCTCACGGCAGATCACCTGCCCTGCTGAGAACCACCTTGTTTGACATTGCTATCTGTGTAAACCATTCCCTCAAGCCTGCATATACTTTGCACAGGCTCAACCTTGATATAAAGCCTTTATGATGGTAATTATTTTTGCTGGCTTGCCATAACAGTTCACATTGCTCTCAAATGAGTCATGATGAAGTCTTTCAAATACGCACTTGAAATCCATAAATTCTGTGATGAGTCTTTTTGCTAGTTGGTGGTTGCTCTGATGATTAGTGTTAGGGTCAAAACGTGGTCAACGTATGATTTTCCAGGTGAAAATGCTGCCTTCCTCTCTTGAGGTTTGTCTGAAAATAATTCCTGGTGGAGCAGAAGACTTTGTCTTTTATGGAGAGCACTGTGGTGTCTCTTCAGTCTTTACACTTTTTTTTTAAAGTATCTTGATCCCAGTTTCTTGACTCCTATGGCTTTTCCTCACCTCCAAACTTCATTCCATGAGTCTAAGAATGGGGTGATGCGATTTGTGATTTTCACTTGAAGCACATTTCACACTTTTGCAGCTTTATTACAGTTTTTAAATACCATTATATCTGTTCTTTGGCATCAACTTAACTCCTTCCAAGGGTCTGAAATCCTGCTAGCTTTTCTGTGATGCACCAGAAGCTCACTTCCACCGTTTCTGTTACCTTTAGGAAGAACTCAGAGTAGAGGCTTGCAAATGCTTTGAATTTCTTTGGCACATTGCTGGAAGGACCACCCTGTCCTCGGCCTGCCACTAATATTTTTATGCAGATAAGCCTATGATGTCCTAGCCCTGGACAAACAGTGCTTCTTGCAGTAAAAAAAATCCACTGACATATCTCAGTAATGAGAACACACACTACTGTCTGGTATCTCCTGGTGCAGTTTGAAGGGAAGACCAACCCTGTGTTCACAGACACGTGTGACACAGAGTGGTTCGTTTTGTAGATAAAGTGGCTTAAAGAATTAATACTTCTGTGAGAGCAAGAATTCCCACAGTTGTATTAGGTAAGTTAAAATATTTGCTTTAATAAGGTTTATAAATGATGCAGTGAGGCGCAAATCAGTTTTCCCTGCGGGTGCGTTGCTGTGTGAGCGATCCCTATGAAGTTCTCAGCTGTCTCCAAAGTGTTTGGAGATGGAAAGCTGGATCAGGCTGGCTTTTGGTCCAGTCTGGTCCTGGTAATTCCTGCATTCCTGTGGTCGTAGCCAAAATCCATTATATCATGGCTATTCCTCCCAGCATCTGTGGAGAGGAACAGCTCCAATGCACTGCCTATTTGTTACCAATCCACATTTCATCTCATGGGTGAAGGACACGATCTTTATGGAGCAGATCATCTTGATTATCAAGCAGATCATCTTGAGTGCCACCACACAGCAGGTACAGGGCAACCAGGCAATCAAGCACAGTCAGCATGGGCTTATGAAAGGCAGGTCCTGCTTGACAAACCTGATCTCCTTCTATGATAAGGTGACCGCTGAGTAGGTGAGGGGAAGGCTGTGGATGTTGTCTACCTGGACTTTAGTAAAGCCTTTGACACTATTTCCCACAGCATTGTCCTGGAGAAACTGGCTGCTCATGGCTTGGACAGGCATACACTTCGCTGGGTAAAAAACTGGCTGGATGGTTGTGCCCAGAGGGTGGTAGTGAATGGAGTTAAATCCAGCTGGCGGCTGGTCACAAGTGGTGTTCCCCAGGGCTTGGTGCTGGGGCCAGTTCTGATTAATATCTTTATCAACAATCAGGACGAGGGGATCAAGTGCACTCTCAACAGGTTCACAGATGACACCGAGTTGGGCGGGAATGTTGATGTGATTGAGGGTAGGATGGCTCTACAGAGGGATCTGGACAGGCTGGATCGATGGGCCGAGGCCAATGGTGTGAGATTCAACAAGGCCAAGTGCCAGGTCCTACGCTTGGGTCACACCAACCCCAGGCAGCACTACAGGCCTGGGGCAGAGTGGCTGGAAAGCTGCCTGGTGGAAAAGACCTGGGGGTGCTGGTCGACAGCCAGCTGAATATGAGCCAGCAGTGTGCCCAGGTGGCCAAGAAGGCCAACAACATCCTGGCCTGTATCAGCAATAGTGACCAGCAGGACTGCAGCAGTGATCATCCCCCTGTACTCGGCACTGGTGAGGCCCCACCTCGAGTACTGTGTTCAGTTTTGGGCCCGTCACAACAAGAAGGACATTGAGGTATTGGAGCGTGTCCAGAGAAGGGCAACGGAGCTGGTGAGGGGTCTGGAGCACAAGTCTGATGAGGAGCGGCTGAGGGAACTGGGGTTGTTTAGCCTGGAGAAAAGGAGGCTGAGGGGAGACCTTATCACTCTCTACAACTACCTGAAAGGAGGTGGTAGCGAGGTGGGGGTCGGTCTCTTCTCCCAAGTAACAAGCAACAGGACAAGAGGAAATGGCCTCAAGTTGCACCAGAGGAGGTTTGGGATGGATATTAGGAAAAAATTCTTCACAGAAAGAGTTACCAACACTGGAACAGGCTGCCCGGGGAAGTGGTGGAATCACCATTCCTGGAGGTATTTAAAAGACGTGTTGATGTGGTGATGAGGGACATGGTTTAGTTGTGGACTCGGCAGTGTTAGGTTGATGGTTGGACTTGATGATCTTAAAGGTCTTTTCCAACCTAAACGATTCTATGATTCTATGACTCTGTGATATTGATGAGAGGGACACCAAGTGTTATATCTCATCTAGATTTGTTTCAGCAGCCAAATACACCAAGTTTGGACATGAGTGATGTAGGTAATTAAAAAAAAATAAAATCAATCCCATTCCTGTGAAGACGGAAGACTTCTCAGAATTGGCACGTATGGAGTCTGAGCAAGCTGATGCTGGGGGAACACTGCCCTTGCAGCAAGCGGAGCAGATGACGAGCCCATCACAAACTCCACTTCAAAGGTGGTAAAAATTCAGCGTGTTCATTTTCGCTCTCACTGGAATTCATTTTCATCTGTTTTCAGTGTCAATTTTGATTCACACCTTTTCATTCTGAATTTGAATGAATTTCAGAAAAAAATCAGGAGTTCCACTCAGAATTGCGCTTTCATATCTAAAAAGCACATGATGATGATCTTCGGTCAAAGCAGTGCGGTCCACCCCCAAAAAACAATCCACTCTGATGAGAACGAATTGAAACACCTTGACCTTCTCTCCTTTTACTTAAAATTCACTTTTATCCTCTAAAGGTTTCTTGTAATTTCTGGCTGCAAGCAATCCCTTGGCAAGCTCCTATTTTGATTAAATGGCGTTTTCCAGCTGGAGGATGTCAGAACATTTTCAGCTGGCCCTGAGCCAAGTGCGAAGCACGGGTGATGCACCGGGCAAGAAGATGCAGATTTTTTGGTCTGGGTGCTGGTACCATCTGTGGCGTGTGCAAGGGTGGGTGCAGCCTCAAGGGTGATAATGTAATCTGGCTCTTCTGGGTTTCAAGGATGGGCTCGCTGCACTCTGTGAGCCATGTTGGAGTGAGAAAGAGGAGGGTGAGGAGCTGCTGAATAAGCCCATGGGATGGTTCCCAACCCATGAGAGAGCATCAGGGGAGAGAGGGTTTGCTCAGGTCCTCGAATGCTGGAGGATGTTTTGTTCCTGAGTCAGGGGAGGAGGAATGCCAAAATCCAAAAATATTACCTTCAGGGAGATTGTGATAAATCTGCCTTGCCCAAGTCTCCTGAGGACCAAGCTCTACATTATGCTCTGTTGCCCCACTAAACCCAGTGCTGCTGCTGCTGTGCATTAAAAATAACCACAAAACCAGCCCGTGCTTTAGTGCACAAGGTTCAAATAGCAACATCCGTGCTGGGAGCTTGCCCCGCTGCTCAGTGCAGAAATACCCAGTGGGGAGAGATTTGCTTGTCTGCAGCCAGACGTGACCGGGAGATGGAGTTTGTCCAGGTGGAAACAGTCGTGCACAGAGATAAGAAACGCAAAGGCGTAACGTGGAGCTGAACCGATGGCGACCAAAGTCCAGTGGGATGTTAAACCCAGCAGGATTCAGGACCCCAGCCTACCCTGCATCTCCTTTAACCGCCTTCAGCTTTTCCTTGGGATGGTCCCAGAGGGATGCGAGCCATGGTGGACAGGGTACATGGGGACGAGGACAGGGCAGGGGCTGACCCTAACCCAAAAGCGTTTGCGGAAGAGACAGCCAGCCCTGCGTTTCTGAGTGCGAATACCACGCTAACATATTGCTGTGCTGCTTTCAACCCACGCCAGATCTTGCCTTTGGCACAAGCAGTGCTCCCCAGTCCCTGCCAAACCAGTACAGATGTTTTAACACCCACCAGAGCCCAGATAATTACAAACAGAACCGAGAGACTGGTTGGGGCTGTTTTCATTGCCTGAACTCTCAGCCATTCTCAAGTGAGATGCCTCCCACTTTCTGACATCACTTTCAAAGACATTTTTGTGGGCCACATTGCTAATACCCATTTTATTAGGGGAACGCCGAGAAGCCCTAACCAGGATGAGGATCGCACCATGCCTGCTGACATAACGGTGACCGCAGAGCGAAACAAGTGCAGGGGAGAAGAGTGGAGCGGCCGGGAAAACATTTTCATGGGAAATTAGAGCTGATTTCTAACCAAAAGCTTTCCAGCCATGGCACTGCAAAGCCCAGCTCACTTTCAAATGGGTTTGGGGAGTGTTTTTAAGAGTGAAACCATGAGATCAGCTAGTGGGGGCACTTGCCGGAGGATGCTGCAGATCCTTCCCATCTTAGATCCTCATGCCCATCATGGCGAGTTCATGAGCAGAGCAGATGAGATGAAGCAAGGAGCAGCATCTCCTCTTTCAACAGAGGGAAGCCAGCAGCAAACACCTTCTTCCTGGTCTGTGCTTGTGCAACCTTAAGATATGGGAATCTGGCCCACGATCAGGAGCTATGTTCCCTCAGGCTGTTTGCAAATAGCCAGGTTTGAGATTAACAGATGAGAACTGATTTAGCAGTGAACGAAACCCGAAACCCGTTGTCATATGTATCTCCCTTGGGGCCAGTTAGAAAGTATCTGTGGGGAGGAGGACCAAGAAAGCCTCCTCAAGCTTCACGCCTACATGACCCCCATGTCTACTCACCCCTTTTCCATCAGGATGCTTTGAGATCCTCCTGGACATGCAAGACATTATGGCCAGTTCTGCCCTGGTGAGGCCGCATCTGGAGCATTGTGTCCAGTTCTGGGCTCCCTGGTTCAAGAAGGACAGGGAACTGCTGGAGAGGGGACAGCAAAGGGCTACAAAGGTGATGAGGGGACTGGAGCATCTTTCTTATGAGGAAAGGCTGAGGGACTTGGGGCTTTTTGGTCTGGAGAAGAGAAGACTGAGGGGGGATCTTATCAATGCTGATAAATCCTTCAAGGGAGGGTGCCAGGGGGATGGAAACAGTCTTTTTTCAGTGGTGTCCAGTGATAGGACAAGAGGTAACGGGCACAAACTTGAACATAGGAAGTTCCATCTCAACATGGGGAGGAACTTCTTTCCTGTGAGGGTGGCAGAGCACTGGCACAGGCTGCCCAGAGAGGTGGGGGAGTCTCCCACTCTGGAGACATTCCAAACCTGCCTGAATGCTGTCCTGTACAACTGCTGTAGGTGACCCTGTTCTGGCAGGGGGGTTGGACTGGATGATCTCCAGAGGTCCCTTCCAACCCCCACCATTCTGTGATTCTGCGATTCATTTTGTCCTTGCGTTCATTATCACAGCTGATAACTGGTTGGGCGGAAGATGACTGACACAAGCCCACCAACCATGGTGGGCCTAAGCTGTCTTCATGGCTCTCCCCTCGATCCACCTGTGAAATTCTTCGTATGCCATGCCCAGCCGTGAAGATTTTCATCTGACATTATTCCAGTTCGTTTCTGGTTGCTGTGGAGACCAATTTAAATGAAACTCTAGTATTTTGAAAGAGAATATGATTCTAAGTCATTTGCGATGCAAGGTCTCATGCTAATAGCATTAGCATATTATTTGATTATGGCGATGTGAAGGGAATAAATTCCGAGTCCTTTTTGCCATGATTGCATCTTAAAAGAAGAGGAAGAGAAAAATCTCCATGTTTTAGCCAATACTGAAGACCTTTACTGTGGGCGCACTCATGATTTCTAAATGCATAAAGCTTTGGGGGTCACCGGCGTTTGTAACCTCATCGCAGTGAGAATAGCTCCCTGGAAGGGACCTTTTCTTTCTCTGCTTCCACTGAGCATTGTTAATAGACTGTCTAATGGGCAGGACTCAGGTTTTTAATGATGGGTAGAGAGATCCAGGATGGCTTTTTAAGCCATTTGCGTCTTTGCTGGAGCACTGGTGTGGCAGAGCCCAGATAGAGAGCGGCTGCAGAAGGCACAATCCTCCCATCGCTTGCAGAGATTTTTCTTCCTGCATTTTAAACTCAACGTCTTAGGAATCGTTTTGCCTTCAGGACTTCTTTATATGATTCTAGTATGTGGACAGGGTATGGCCATAACCCTAAATGAAGAAAAATTGCACGACAAACCTTTGCAGAGAGGCTTGTTTTGAGAGTAAGGGCCGCAGAGATGGAAAAGGGAGAGCTGAACGTCCAGCAAGAGAACAACCCAAGTCAAACTATTTTATTTTTTTTGAGTCTCCACCCCTAAGGGCATGTTTTCTGGGGATGAACTGACCCTTGCTTGCACTGACCCCTGGGCTGCTTGCCTTGCTGGTTCAGGGACGCGGTATTGCAGCCATGAGGGTTAATGACTTCTTTTGTCTCCTGTTTTGGCTTTTGCATTCGATGCGGCTGATGTTGCCCCGTCTGAGCATGCCAGGCTCATCTGAAAAATTTGGGACTCTACCACAACACCCTGTCCCCATCTTTTCCCCTACCACCTGCTCGGTACCCACCTCCCTTTCATTTTGACCCATCGGCTAAAATACCACCCAGGGAGCAAAAAATTGCATTAATCCTACATAGAGGAGAGAAAAATGGGGCGAAACTCCCGTGGTTTGGTCCCACTCATGGATGCAAAGGCACCCACGATAGAAGGGGGCTCTGAGAGGAGAAATTTGGCGACCCTCTGCCTTTCCCCATCGCTGCCTTGCTGAGCGATGGCAAAGCAGATCTTTAACAGCACTGCCGTTGTACTGACTCCCCGGCAAACCGGGAGTTATAATGTTTCTCCCCCAAGGTAAGGAGAGATTGAAATAAATTACTTCTGTAAAGAGCTGGGAATGGCAGTTCTTCTATAATACAAAGTGCAAATATTTGGGCCTTTCGTGTGCTCCCTTGAATAGAAATGGTACTAAATCATGCATAAGTAAAATGGGTTCACATTTTCTCTTAGCGAAAGTTTTCCTTTGCTCTCCTGGAGCGTTAAAGACCTACACTCCCGTTGCCATAAAAAGGGCTATAAAATTTAAAGCAAGCTGTTAAGAATCCCTGGCTGGGATTAGGCTGGGATTCATCCTTTCTCCTTCTCCATCCCTGCTAAGTGAGGCGTGCACCCATGTTTGCTCAAGCAAGGAAAGGCGCCCACATACTGCTCACAGTGAACAATAAGGACGAGAAGAAATTTGTTCAGGACCTGAAAGCAAATTATTCCTGGGCTAGGGGATGCAAAGTTGATGGTGCATCAGCTTCTGGGCTTTCACTGTGCTCGTTGGTGGCATGTTGGACCATGGCACTGGGTGAGACTGCATTGGCATGATGTCCAAGGGAAAGCACAGTTAGGAAACACCAAAATCGCTAATCATCATCATTATCATAAATAATAATAACCAATGATAATAGCCAACAATAATAACCAATGCAATCCTCCAAAACAGGATGCTGGAGCTTCATTTCACACAGTGAGAAAATTCAACAAGGGCAAGTGTAGGATCTTGCTCCTAGGGAGGAATAACCCCATACACTGGTACAGGTTAGGGGTTGACCTGCTGGAAAGCAGCTCTGCAGAGAGGGACCTGGGAGTCCTGGTAGACAACAAGTTACCCATGAGCCAGCAATGTGCCCTTGTGGCCAAGAAGGCAAATGGTCTCCTGGGGTGCATTAAAAAGAACATGGCCAGCAGGTCGAGAGAGGTCATCCTGCCCCTGTACTCTGCTCTGGTGAGGCCACATCTGGAGTACTGTGTCCAGTTCTGGGCTCCCTGGTTCAAGAAAGACAGGGAACTACTGGAAAGACCAGCGGAAGGCTACGAAGATGCTCAGGGGACTGGAGCACCTCTCTGATGAGGAAAGGCTGAGAGACCTGGGGATGTTCAGCCTGGAGAAGAGAAGACTGAGAGGGGATCTCATCAATGCTGATCAGTATCTAAAGGGTGGGTGGCAAGAGGGCCAGACTCTTTTCAGTGGTGCCCAGCGACAGGACAAGGGGCAACAGGCACAAACTGGATCACAGGAAATTCCATCTGAACATAAGGAAAAACTTCTTTACTGTGAGGGTGGCAGAGCACTGGCACAGGCGGCCCAGGGAGGTGGTGGAGTTTCCTTCTCTGGAGATATTCAAAACTCGCCTGGATGCGTTCCTGTGCAACTGCTGTAGGTGACCCTGCTCTGGCAGGAGAATTGGAGTAGATGATCTCCAGAGAGCCTTCCAACCCTGACCATTCTGTGATTCTGTGAAAGCTGGTTTGATGCTGGGCCATCATAAGGCTGCCTCTGGAGAGGGAAAAAAACCCTTTTCTTATATAAACGTGTCATCTCTTTCCATAGCTCTTAGCTTTCAACAGCTTTCAACAGCTTCAGCCCTGTCCTGCAGCACTGGGCTCCACAGACTCCTTGTACCTCCAGCCAGATTTGCCAAGGATGCCCCTGGCATCTGCAGGAATCACACATGCCGCCCACAGACAGAAAGCAGATAATTTTCCACATCCCCATTGCCTTCTTTTGCCACCTTCTCCCTACCCTGAAAAAAGGTAAAAATACCCTCCTTGAAACCACTTTGTGTTTTGTACAGTTACAGCCCAGCATCTTTGCCCTTTCCCTCCAGCCTTTTTTTTTAATTATTTTTCCCATTTAATCCTTCCTCTAATTGGTTTTGCAATGTCAGAGATGATGATTCATGAAGCAGAGGGTCGGAGATGAGGTTGGCTCTGCAGAGCAAATGAAGCCTGTCCCAGCCCACACTGCTGCCCTGTGATCGTCCTTCATCCCCGTCTGTGGGTCATTGTCCCACTCCAGAGCTCTCTGATAAGGATGTCCAAGGTGGGATGCTCAAGGTCACACGAAAGCCAGGGCTGCGAGCATCCACGTTCATCTGCTTTTATCTCCAGCACTGAAGCCTTTAGGACAAAAATAAATAGGTGCACACCAGACAAGCCCGTCTGGCCAAATGTTAGACCTCCAAATATTGACACGAAAGGTTGAGCTCCACAATCGAGCGGCAGATTTGCTCTTTAAAGGGTAGCCGCCATGTGCGGGGCATGCTGATATGATACAGAGCTGGGTCACTGCCACCAAGGGGTGTTTCCCAGGCCAGGGATGGGATTTTGGACATGGCCTCATCTCACAGAAGCAAACCTGTGTTCTCCAGGGAGAAGCATCACATCATTTCTGTTGCAGTCTCTCTCCCTTCTCCCCCTTCGTCCTTCAAAGAATTGATTGCTGTTAAAATAACTGAGATATATAATGCTTTGAGGTCAGGATGATCTGACTTGGCTCCTTTCCCTCTCTTCTCGCTCACTCACTCTCCAGCGCTGTGATATTTTCCCTCGGTTCCCATGCTTCTCCAAGGCAAACGCTCCAATGTTACCGCTGTTTTTTCAGTTATTTCATACAAATGCAGGCAGAGCGCTGACACTAATGGGCAGAGACGATGCTATTTGTTGCCACTCATCTTTTTCTCCCTGTCTCTCCCATCAACTCTTTCTTGGATAATTCTCCCCATCCCGTGTTGGATGCTTAAATAATTGGGGTATTTCACAGTTGTCAACAGAGGAAACCTGAGGGGACCAGCTTAGGCTAAGTATCCTTTTAGATGACTGAAATCGGGTAAAAGAAACCATGCCCTTAGCCCTCTGTACAGCAAATCCCTGTCTGCAAAGCAGTGATGCTCGTCCTTCCCCTTTGCTAGTCTGTCCTGACCAATTTCTCAAAGCAAATGGAAATGAGCAGCAGAAACTGGAAAAGAAAACTCAAAAGCCCAATTGATGTCACTTTTCTCCTCACCCTTCAGCTCCTCTGCAGTGGAGGATGCAGCTGTGATGAGTCCTACCTTGACCCATTCTCACTTTTGGGGAGCTCCACTCCCCCTGCTTGGCACTCAAAATTTGGGCAAAGCCAAATATTTGGGTACCTGTGTCCTTGCACACAGCTCCACACCCTGATGGAAACCAGAGAGGGGAAATTATCCAAATCAGACTCCCTTTCCAACTAACCTGCCGGAGGAAACCTTTCACGGGCGACCTGCCAAAGAGTCCTCAGACTGACAACAGCTTTTCCAAATGCCATCCAACTCAGAGGCAATAGGTAAAGCTCAGTAAATAAACATTCCTTGGGTGCCACGCTCAATTCTTGTGGCATCCCAGGCCTCCTGGCAGCACGGTGGCATGGTGACTCATCCATCGGACCTGTTGTTTGTTCTCTCCCTGCCCAGATAAGCATGCAGAGGGCTTGTTTTGGTAGGGTTGTTTGTCTTTTTTTAACTATTTTTTTTGTATTTGTGCTGGAGGAGTGAGCTGGCAACAAAAGCGGAGGCGCAGGCAGATTCCCAAGGGAGAAGGTTCCCCCTTTTTTTGCTAATAGATGATGGAGCTGCTCCAAAGAGTTGGGGAAGATGATAGCACATGAGCATGCTCTGCCCTGCACCCTCCTAGGGATTATTTTAGTAGATTTTTATTATTCCCTCCTGAAAAAAAAAAATCTCATAGGCCATAAGTTTTAACTGGCATGAAGTCAGCAATGCGGTCCGATGTGTTTCGTGGCCTTATTTGCCAGGGCAGATCTGAGGAGCCCTTATCTGAGAGGCCTCTTGGACCATCTCGCCCTTGCCAGCGTGGTGTGGGCATCACGGGGAATTTTGTGCTGCTCAGGGATGCCAAGCAAACCCAGCGCCTTCGCTGCGACCATCAACGGGAGCTCAAGAATTTAGTTACACCCAAACATCGACGTCTTCCCGGGGGCATAATTTCAAGTCCATGGGATACAGGGAGTTGTAGGCCCAGCCTCCAACTTCAGGCAGGGAAAGCTGACATTGGGGCTCCGGTGAAAAAGTCCGTTATGAGCAACAATTTCCGAAGGAGGCTGAGTAATTATGTCACTCCGATAAGCCTTGGAACATTGTGCGAAGCTATGCGCACACAGCAATAGGCGAGCACTCTGAGCAAGGGAATTCAGAACTGTCAGCAAGGAGGGAAATACCGCTTTGGGGGATTGAAAACATTCATAAAAAATTCCTGGCTGCCGGCCTAGTCTGTCCTGTTGCCGGCTGTGCTCGCAGTTCCGTATTTTTGCTTTGAGGATGGAGTTGCAAGGAGGTTTTTTCCCCCCTTTGCTGCAACACATGGCCAAAAAGCCACATCTTAACCTGGACTAGTGAGTGCCGAGCCTTCGGCCAACCGAAGCCCGCCTGGCACCATGGGGTTTTGCAGGGCTGTGGTGGCTTGCCCCCGCCGAGCCTCTGGCTCGCTTTCTTGCAGGGACCGGCACAACAGCTGTAGCACAAGCCCAGCAAGATATATGCATGCAAGCCATGCTGCTGACATCGGATTTTAAGTTGTGGGCGTCCAACGCCGCCTTTTCCAGACCGTGAGAGTCCAATTCCCCAAACTCGGCAGAGAACCAGCCAGGAAACGTGGGGTTAAGATGACACTTCCCACATGGTTCCACTACATAACCTTAACTCTGCCCCCCTGGGAATGGCAATAGGAACTGGAACAGGATCTTATCCCTCCTTGGCTGTATTTGATACATTCCCTCAATATAAACTCAAGCTCTCAACATAAAGCCAAGGGATTTGAAGGCTACATCTACGCTGTTAAATAAACGAGGGCCATGGGTTTATCCATGGCCCCGAGGCAGATGGCCATGAGGAATGGAGAAGCATCATTCTTTTTGGCACATGGCCGGATTGATTTGAGCATCTTTGGTCATGATGCGGGTGGGACCAATGTCTGGAGGCATCTGGACAGGACCCCCTGAAGGTTATTCACTAAGTGCCCTGCTTGGACATGGGAAAGGAGTGTTGGTCCTCATTGCCTGGGAGCTGGACACTGCAGCATGGCAAGTTGAAATCGCTTTGGGACCTCTGGCTTGTAATTCACTCTGTGCCTCTATTCACTCTATGAGGTCTTACCCTCATGGGGACCTCTCTCTATTTCAGGCCAACATCAGAGCACAAATGTCTTGACTTTTCCCTTTAACATGTGCTAGTCACCAAATACTATTTTTCTGCCTCGATTTCCTTTCTTGCTTCCTTTTCTGCCCTCCAGCAGGACCTGGGCACGTGAGCTGCCCTGTCTTATAGAGAAAAAAAACCACCCCCACAACATAAAAAATACAGAGCAATCTTGGCAGTCGCCCTCTGCAGCCGCAGGATTTATCTTCCCAGCCCTCGCAATACCCCCCCAGCCCCATGAAACAATCCATCTCTCACCTGCTATTACGGAGTTCATCTCACAGACCTAATGGAGTACACGAGTCCTGAATTGGCTCCTGCTAATGCTCTCGGTGGCCGGGTCACTGCGGGAAGCGAGCTGGGAATTCATTTTGAAAATCAATGCAGACATCGGTAGAGCGGCTTCCCCCAGGGAAGCGGAGCGCTTTTTACCAGGCGTTGCCGCCTGCTCCCCTTCGTCCCCCATTTTCTTTTATGTGGTCGCAGTAGCCATGGAGCAATTCATCCTCCTTTCAATGATTGTGTCTTTTGCGTGGCGCTCTCCAGTTTCCCCAAGTTAGACTGATTTTGGGGAAAAGATTAGAGTCTTCTGGAAATGCAGGATTCACTGGGCTCCTCAGAGTGTTGTGATTTGAATTTGATGAGCCCCAGTGTGATGCTCAGGACTGTCTCCTCCATGCAGCCCCAGCTCTCCTCTTAGGCCCTGGTAGCACAAATAACTCAGTGTAATTTCTAACTCTTGGGTGTATTTTGGCTTTTCCATGCGATGGCAAGTGCAGAGCCTGCAGGGATAGTGTTGGAGAACTGCTCAGGGCAGAGCAACAGCAGTCCAGCACAGCTCACAGATGTCCCCAGAGGCAACCTTCGTGCTGGGATGGGACACAGCACTAACATGCCATCCTCACACCATCCTTGGAAAAGTCTTGGTCAAAGCCCAATGTCACGGGCAATTCCTGGCCATGATTTGGGAGGCAGCAAGAGCTGGGGGCTATTTCCGAGAGACACTTTGGGTGCAGCCCCCCTGGTGTTGATAGCAACGTGGGTATGGGCTCTACCACGCTGGCTGAACTCAAAGCACCTGATTTGGGACTAAGACCTGGGACTCACAGAGCTCTAAAGACTCCTTTTCCAATGGGGATCAGTCTGCACTGCTACAGGATAAATATTTAATAAGAATGAGGGTCAAGACACTGTTTTGTCCAAGGACACCGAGAGAACCATTTAGTCCCATGAAAAGCACCAAGGGATCTTTAATGCCCATGCAAAGAAGACAGGATTTGGAGTTTTAAGCTCTCATCCCCCACCATTAATGTCAATGTTAAATATTGATCCTTTCTGTGTTTAGCACAAACCAAACAACAGAGTCGAGACACGCTCTTTGGCTTTTATTAATGTACTTTTTCTGCATCGGGTGAAGTTTGCAGTAACGCCAGGAAAAAAAATGTAGCGGCAGTGAACAAGCGGCAGACAGATCGATTTTGTATCTTGACACAATTCAGAAGTCGGTGAAAAATCGCCCCGTGTGGAGCATCGCCTTGTCCCAGCCACGACAGCCATTTCACAGAGAACTCATTTCTCTGCAGTGTAAGAAGGTCTGGCCCAAAATTTCTGGTAGGATCTGGAATTTGAGGGAAGGAATGAAAAAAAAAGAGATTGGAAATTTATCCCCATGTTGGAGCAGGTTCCTGTATGGGTATATGAAGTCAAATTTGAGGAGCAGACAGACATTGCATTGGCGGAAACCTGCATGGGAGCAATCCCTAAATCAATGATGGCCAAAAACCAGGTGGATTTACCCAGGGAAAGATGTCCTTTTTGTTAGAGTTTTGATTTTTTCTGTGTTTTGCATCAGCACCACATAAATGTAAATCACGGGTACTATGAAGGGTCACTTCAGTGAACCACGATGAGTAGTTTTCACATAGCAGGAGTGCATGCATGGCAGGGAGACCATGCATGGTCTTCTACATGGTCCTCTGTAGCCAGAGATGGGTCAGCTTTCCCAAAATATTCTGCAGCTTGCAGGTTTTCCGGGTGTTTAGATTTTTTATTTTTTTTCAATAGGGGTTTACAGCGTGGCTGTAAAAATTCATTCCTGGTTCAAATTCTTGGAGCATGTCTATCAGAGGGATGGACTAGCTGGGTTGTTCCCAATCTCTGGGATATTATCCATTGAAACTAATTTAATATTTTAAAGCTTATTTCTCCCTGAGCAGGGGCAGGGAGGAGTCGCACCTTGGGCCTGCAGCCCGTTTTACTAGTAGAAGATAGCAGGAACTCTTTTGAGGTCACAGAATTAACAGAGATTTGGGTAAAGTGGGTATATTTTTCATCTCTGCTGTCATTATGCCATCCCCATTACCACTCCAGTTTACCCCACTGTAAAGGGATGGCAGCAATGACTGTACACAGAGGGATGGGGATGACTTAAATCACATCTCTAAAGCCACCTACAAAAGGTCTCTAAGAGAAGACAGAATCAGAAACTGTGGTGTGAAAGCTCTTCTCTTCCTTTTCCTTTTTAACTAGGTTTTAACAACCCACTGAGCTCCCCATGAATTGGGCTGCCATCCCCCGTAACGTCCCTGCAAGCTACTAAGCATGTGATAAAATACGATAAAATATGATAAAATTATGAAATACAATAAAATATTTCTTTCCCTATATGGTCCCTATAGTTGCACGTGCTCCAAGTGGAGGAGCCTGCTGCTGAGTGCATCATTCAGAGCCATAAGCAAACAAAACCATCCTCCACCAATGCCGGAGCATTTAAGTAAGGAAAATCCCAGGAACACAGACCGTGGGGTCACTGCGTCCGGCCACTCACCGGTGTGTTTTTTCCCTTCACAGATACCCTGAGGAGCATCGCTTCTATGAACCATGCTCCACGGTCCTCCCCAGCAGAGCTCAGCGGTGCCAGCCACCACCTGCTGCGAGAGCGCAAGTCCTCAGCGCCGTCCCACTCCAGCCAACCCACCCTGTTCACCTTTGACTCCCCGGCCAGTCACCTCCAGAGCACCCTGTCCGCCAGTGCCCCCCAGGACTACCTTTTCCTCCACCAGTGTATGAGCAGAAAGTCGGAAAACGCAAGGTATTGTAGCCCGCTCGGGAGCAAACCTTGGGGACAGCTGGGGGAGGGCTGGGGGTGAGCGGCTCAACCCACCTCCATCCTTGGACTTCTGCAAAACCCAGCTGGAGAAAGCCCTGAGTGATGGTCTCCTCTCATCGCAGTTGGGAGGAGGTCAGAGTGGAGACCTCCTGAGCTCCTGACTTTCTGGGTTGGGTTAAAAAGCAGCTGAATGGGCCCAGAGGGTGGTGATCAGTGGCACAAAGTCTAGTTTGGGGCCAGTCACTATCATTTTACCCCAGGGGTCAATACTGGGTCCGGTCCTGTTTAACATCTTCATTAATGATCTGGATGATGGGGCAGAGTGTACCCTCAGCCATTTTGCTGATGCCACCAGGCTGGGAGGAGTGGCTGGTACACCAGATGCTCATGCTGGTACACTGGAGGGACCTTAACAGACTGAAGAAATGGGCCAGCAGGAACCTCGTGAAGTTCAACAAGAAGTGTAAAGTCCTGCACCTGGGCAGGACCAACCCCAAGCACCAATATATATATATATGCTGGTGGCCACCCAGATGGAAAGCATCTTGGTAGAAAAGGACCTGGGGGTCCCAGCGGACACCAAGTTGAACGTAAGCCAGCAATAGGTCATTGCAGCCAAGAAGGCAAATGGTATCCTGGGCTGCACTAGACAAAGTATTGCCAGCAGGTCAAGGATGTGATCCCTCCCCTCTACTCAGCACTTGTGAGGCCACACCTGGAGTATTGGGTCCAGTGCTGGGCTCCCCTGTACAAGAGGGACATGGACAGACTGGAGACAGTCCAGCAAAGGGCCATGAAGATTCTGAGGAGACTGAAGCGTCTCTCCTAAGAGGAAAGACTGAGAGATCTAGGACTGTTCAGCCTAGAGATAAGAAGACTCAGGGGGATCTTATCAATGTATATAATAAAAACCTGAAGGGAGGGTGCGAAAAAGATGGAGCCAGGTTCTTTTCAGTGGTGCTCAGTGCCAGGGCCAGAGGCAATGGGCACAAACTGAAAGACAGGAGGGTCCCTCTGAACATCAGGAAACACTTTTTCAATGGGAGGGTGACCAAGCACTGGCACAGGTTGCCCAGGGGATTGTGGATTCTCCATCCCTGGAGATATTCAAAAGCCATCTGGACACAGTCCTGGGCTTGAGCACAGGCGGTTGGACCAGATGACCTCCGGAGGTCCCTTCCAACCTCGACCAGTCTGTGATCCTGCAGATGGGCCCTAATTCCTGCCTTTAACCAGCGAAAACACAACCAGAGGGATGGGCAGGGTTTGCACCGCTCTGCCGTTCATCCCTGCCGTAGCCCAGAGCTTCCTCGGGCTTCGCAGCAGCCTGTGGTGCACGGTGTGGTATTTCTGAGCGAGCGGCAGCTCTCCGCCTCCAGACCCAGCCGGTTGCCTTAAATAGCGAGGAGTTTTTTTGGCGTGAAGAGTTTTGGCTCGCAAGAGCGACGAGGAGGGAGGGAGGGAGGGAGGGAGAGGCGGTTGGAGCCCAGCTGGTGTGAGGTGAGAGCAGAGCCCGGGCCACAGCCTCCGCTGGGCTTTCCCGTCGCAGC
>NW_009647680.1:9968306-9993126 GCF_000708025.1 Charadrius vociferus
AAAAAAAATTAACTTCAGATGGAGTTAATGGAACAGTGTTTAAAAAAAGGCCCTCTGACGCTCCAGCTGTGAGGTTACCTAAAAGCCACCCGCCGAGAGCCCAACCGCGGCTGGGACACTGGGAAGGAGGGAGCAAGCACTGATGCTTTGCAGAGACAAACTGGCCAGCGGCAGCTTCTGCAACTGGGCCAGAAATAATCACCCCCCGATCGATGCCCAGTGCATGGGGCCAGGCTGCAGGACTGCTGGGAATCCCCTCTCCTTTCAGCTCCAGAGCTCTTACTTTACTCATCCATAAAATGAGGGTAATAGTAGCTAATTGGCGAGTGATGCTGGATAATTAACCCATGAGATGCTTCAAGTCCTTGGCCGAAAGGACCCTGCCAGAGCCCAAACGTCTCCTGGGCAGACTGAGCTCCAAAGGCGGCAAGGATTCGTTTGTCGTATGGCAGCATCACTTGTTTTTTTCCCCAAATAAGCCCTATTTCTGAGCGCCATCTCGTGCTGGCTCCATGAAACAGAGTCTCTGTTGTCGCTGCAGAGCATCAATCCCCCCAGAGCGGCATCAACCAGCGTCTCCCAGCTTTTCCCATAGGGCTGGCACTTCCTCAGTCATTTGTTGCAACTGGAAACCACCTCCATAACCATTTTGCTTTTTCCCAGCGTGGTGATTGATATAGGGCAGGACCCTTTTCCACCAGGAGAGGTTTAAATGGGGCTGGCTGAGGCCTTTCTGGCTGCAAGCGTGTGGTCCCTAAAAGCTTGACCCACACATGGTTATACCTCTATGAGCAAAAAGACCCAGCCCAAGACTACCTTTCACCCTCTCCTGGTGCATATGCGTTAGCTCTTCTTGGCAAGGTAACCTTGCTCTTCAAGGCCAGGTTGGACGGGGCTTTGAGCAACCTGGTCTAGTGGAGGTGTCCCTGTCCATGGCAGGGGTGGTGGAACTAGATGATCTCTAAGGCCCCTTCCAACCTAAACCATTCTATCATTCTATGAACCCTTTTTAGGATCTTTGCTGTGTTTTCGTCTCCCACACTGCTTCAGCCAGCTTGGGGAAGGTATCGTTATCGCCCATGCTCTGCTCTGCCACATCTTGCCCTCATGTCCCAGCACTTCCACAGCGATCCTTTTGTCTCCCAAAGACTTGTGGGACAGGAACCTGCCTCATAGTGGCAGGGGTTGAGGATGGGGGAGAGAAAAGTCCCAAGGGGCCAATTCGGGCATCCCCTGGCTCAAGAAAATGTCATCTGCTGAGGTTATGGGTGCACAAAGCCAAGCCCATTGGCCTCATCATCTTCTGCAATGTTGGAGCGCTGAAAGAGGAAGCAGTAGGAGGGATAAAACAGTAGATAAAATACCTTGAAGGGAATCAGCAGAGGAGTGGTGGCTAACAAGCAGTTGTTAGAGGACTGAAGTCTGCCTGATGCTTCCCCTCCGTCCTGGTTAGTGTCCCAGGGCGTGACCGCAGTGCAAATAGAAGAATCATTAGTAAGTCATAGACCTAGTGACCACGCTGTCCTGCTCACCCTGGGGGACTCACGGGCTTTTATAAATCTGAATTCAGCCCTGAAGTTCATTCCTCCTCCACTGTGGATCAGGGCGGCAAACCCCAAATCCCACCTGGGAACTGTCTTCACCTCCCCAGGGCTTTCCTTAGAAGAGGGCAGGGTGGTGGCATGGCTGCAGGCTTTGAAATAATTCCCATCAGGAATTTTTCCAGTCCCTCTCAAATACATTTGCAAGGCATAGGTGACAGTAAGCCTCCCTCCTGTGCTGCGGATGGACGGCCAACATGTGATGGCAATGCTGATGGGGTGGCTCTTCACAGCTGTGTCTTGGATCACTGTCAGCTGGTGCAGAAATTGCCCTTTTGAAGCAATTTATGTCTGGATAAAAGGCTTGTTCTTGCCTGTAGCCCTATCATGGAGCTGGGTGCATATACCTTCCACCCATGACAGATGCATTTTGAAGGTGTTTCAGGATAAAAATGGGTTGTGGGCATGTTTGGATGGGTCTGAGATGTTCCCATTGCCCTGGGGTTGGGCAATGCGGGTCGGGAAGGTGACAAACACGGGGAGCAGAGCTCGGTGCACCCCAGAACCAGCTCTCCCCCCATCTCAGCCCCTTTCTCTCCTTCCTCTGCAGAAGTGCCAGCTTCTCCCAAGCCACGAGGTCTGCCTTCTTCATGCGGAGCGACACAGCGGTCCAGAAGCTCTCGCAGGGCAATGGGCACTGCGTCAATGGGGTTGGCGGGCAGCTCCATGGCTTTTACAGCCTGCCAAAACCCAGCCGGCACAACTCGGAGTTCAGGGACAGTGCATACGACCTCCCACGCGCCTTTGGTTCCTACACCCACCCCAAGTCAAGCCTCACCAGCTCCGAAACAGATAACGAGGAGGTCTACACCTACAAGACTCCCAACAACACCCTATGCAAGGAGTTTGGAGAGCTCTCCACAGACTCCTATGACATCCCTGGCACCCCGCTTTCTGTCTACCAGATCCCCAGGACATTTACACTGGACAAGAACCACAACGCTCTGGCCCTGGCCGCCAGCGACTCACCCACTGCGCCACCTCCGCGGCCCCCAAAGCCCGGGCAAACAGAGCCGCGGTGGGGCAGCCCGCCCCAACGGCCCCAACCTGGTGAAAGCTTGGGGTTGACCACCATGGCAGCCACCATTCCCCGGAGAAACACGCTTCCAGCAGTGGAGAACAGCAGGCTGCACCGAGGTGAATTTGGGGATGGGGAGCTGGGGGTGGCTTTCTCCTATCTAGCAGCCTTGGACAGGTCAGTCCCACCGGGTTGTGGTAGGGTTGGGGTGGCTGTTGGCATCAATCAGGGGCTTGAGCACAAAGAAGCTCTCCCTGATCAGGATCTGGCCCTGTTGTTTGTCTGCAACAGGCATGGAGAGGCATCCCCAGGGCTCTGCCCACCAGACCTGCTCAGCTGGCTCTTGGCTGTGTTGTGCCTTGAATCAAACCCCCAAACCTGCTTGCCCATGCAGCCCTTCACCAGATTTCAGTGATTTCAGCCATTTTAACTTGCTTTTACTTCAATTCATAATCAGGTTGATCAGAAGGTACTTCAGCCTGGAGCTGTCTTGATTTTGCTCACCAGACAGGGACGTAATTTTGCACATTTCCAAGTCCCATCATCCCCAGTGCAGTGGAGCCACCCTTCCCATTGGCCATGGATGGGCCATGGATGAACATGCCCTTTCCAAACCTTGTGCGTAGGATGACATGTAGTTGCAAAGTAACTTAGAAGAGGTAGTTGGAGAGAAAACATACTGTAAATGACACACAGCTCCCTGAAATGCCTCTTCCATCTCCTCCTACCTAAATACCAACATTTAGGCTGAGATCAGACCCACGCTCAGCAGTAGATAGACCAGCCTAAGTGCTTAGCACCCCATCCTCACCCCATCCTCACCCCATCCTCCCCTTAACGGAGGCTGCTAGCTCTTACGTCTGCTGAGCGAGCTGTAACGGAGCTCTCCCTTAACCCAGTTTTGTCACCATGATCTACCTTATCTGACGTCTTTACCCCTGGGATTTTGCAGCACTTTGACAGAACCAGGTTAGGTCCGTGTGGCACGTGCAGTTATGTTGACACATCAGAGAGATGCTAATTGGGAGGGAGCATAGCAGGGAGTCTGTGATGGGCTAAAAACCACATCTTCCCACCAGTGTCATCAAGGATAGATACCTCCCTCCCAGTACCTTTGTTTTCAGGGGTCCCTTTTATTAGAAGTTGCGCTGGGATGCATTGTGCATTTGTGGTTGTGTTGCAGCTTCTTCTTGTGAGACGTACGAATACCCCCAGCACGGGGGCGGCAGCGCTGTGCAGTCAGTCGAGTCGATGAACGACGGGTACAACTCCTACCTGGTGAGTTGGCCTCGGTATCGGCCACCACACTATGGGTACTGTTTGCACTTCTATAGATTCAGAGACAAGTCAGTTCCAGGTGGGACCTCACAGCCCAGTCCTGCAGAGATAAATCAAGAAGGGTTTTATTACTGGCATCAGTTAACACCATGGTGGCTTTCAGACTAGAGATGGAGGGCCAACCACCTAACCCAGCACTGCATGCAGAGCTTTGCTTTGGGTCCTTCCACAGAGTGTATCTGCCTGGAGCTTTGACCCAAAAAAAAAGCGCCCGGGAGTTTGGCTTCTTCCTGCAAGCCTGGGATGCTGCTGAGCTGAATTTTGACATGTTGCCAGAAGAGCCTCTTTTGTGCACTTTCTAAAACTTCCTGAGCTGGAAATGACATTAAAGCAGCCTTTCATATTACATTTTAGTCATGGCCAGAGCCCAGGGAAAAATAACTTTCCAGGTTAAGCATGCTTCTACAGCTCACACGGATCATGAGAAGAAGCTCAAGTCTGGGCGATTAAGACCTTTCCCTCAGGCTGTTGCAATGTCTTGGTAAGAGTGGAGGCAGACCCTCTCAGTGCAAACTGATGGCCAAGGAGGGCACAGACCATCTGACCCTCTGTGCTGAGATTTTAGAGCTGGTCCCACCTCAGGTGTGTATTCGGTGATGATGAGATGAAGGTGTTTATAGTGGGATGGGGTTGAGCAGTGTCTGATGCTCACAACATGTCCTCCCGCTTGTCCCCCAGCAAGCCAAGGCAGCGGTGGCCCGCTCCCACAGCACTGACTCCGAGGACAACTACGTCCCCATGAACCCCGGTTCTTCACCCCTGATCCACACAGAGAAAGCCAACGACAATGCCCAAAATCTCTACATCCCCATGAGCCCTGGGCCGCATCACTTTGACCTGGTGGGGTTGTCCTCAGCCACCCTCCCTGTGCATAAAGGAGGAGCCATGGCACAGTGCCACAGACGGTTGAGTGAAATCCAGCCCCCACCAGTCAACCGCAACCTCAAACCTGACCGGAAAGGTAAGAACGCTTGTTTGTGGGCAAATCTTCCCAGGAACCTTTCTATCCTTGTAATACTTTGCACTACATCTGTTGTCTTGTGCACACAATTAATAGAGTCCTATGTGGGGTGTGATCTGCTACCACCAGCACAGTCAGACCTTCAGATTTTCCCCGTCCTCTTCCTCTTTCAGGAGGACTATGGTGCAAATGCAGCTTTTGTGGTGCTTGAACAACCTATCTCAAACCCTTCTGGCCTTTACCGGAGATGCATGTCACAGGCAGGATCTCACCCCCTTTGCCTGCACCCCTCCCCATGCTCCACCCCAAAATCTCTGTGTTGTATTCAAATTACCCAAATTTCTCCTACTGTTTCCTACTGGCTGAATCTAGACAGCTCTTCCCTCAGGGCTTTGCCTACATCCTCTAAATCCCTCCCCAAACCATTGCCCAACAGGTCACCAAGGAGATGCCAAGGAGGAGGGCTCCCATCACTAGGGTGTCAGCATCTAACCCCATCAAGATGCTAGGCGAGGGCTGGGGCTGGAGCACAGTGGTCTTCTCTTCCAGCTAATGAGCCACTCATGATGAAAAGAGCTTTCACATTACCCTGCAGATGTCCTTTCCCATTCCATATGGGGAAATGCTGTGGTGGGAGGCAACTCAGGGCTGGCAGAGCCTGGTCTTGTCCTCATCTAAAGGGTTATCACAGCTTCTGGGGAGCTCATTAACAGAATGGGAAGCAACCAACAATTTGTTGGGGACCGTCTCGTTCCAGTCATGGACACTGAATTGTAGGAACATGCTACCTCTTAATAAAGGCTTTTCCCCTCCCCAGCAAAGCCATCGCCGCTGGACCTGAGGAACAACACTGTCATCGATGAGCTTCCCTTCAAATCGCCAGTCACAAAATCCTGGTCCAGGCCAACGTGAGTAATGGTTGGGGTACGAATTCTTGCTTTGTTCCGAGAGTGGATCTCTGGTCTCCCTCTCAACTGGTGTCCACATGTAGCCATGCTGTCACCTCTGCCATGGATTAAGCATCACTGGCTGAGTGTAAGTGGGATGTCGTCTGCCCTTCTGCCTCCACCCACTGCAGAGGTTTCCCACCATCTCTCTTTGTCAAAGGGGCATGTTTCTCATGGGCCATCTTGAATCAAGCTAGAAGTGAGCCCAGGCTTTGGATGCAGAGCTGAATTTCCCCAAAAGCTGGATGATCCCTTCAGCCCTCATTGTGTTGTTTGTTAATTTTAGAAACAGGAGCTGCAGAGCTGGCTCGTGCCATGCTAACATCTGCGTTGGGCTGAAAGTCCACCTTGCCCAACATCCTACCCCCATCAGGGACCAGCAGGAGCTATCCGGGAAGAGGGGGATTTATAGAGTAATTCTTTCCTAAAATGTCCTGCCACACTGGGTGATTTGGGGTTCAGGGGTTTCCTTGGTCACATCAGGGTCACACTTAGGACTGGGTCAGATGCTGTTGAAGTAGAGTGGCTCCTCCTTTGGACCCCTCCTGAGTTCTGTCAAGAGTTTTAAGAGCCGGAGTCATAGAATCATATGACTATAAGGTCACTCATCAGCTATGTTGAGGTAGGAAGGGTCCTTTAAGATTATCAAGTCCAACCATTAACCTAACCTGACAAAACCACTTATAAACCGTGTCCCCAGGTACCACATCTACCCTTTTTTTAAACACCTCCAGGAATGGTGAATCCACCACCTCCCTGGGCAGCCTATTCCAGTGTTTGATAACCCTTTCAGTGCAAAAAAAATTCCTAATATCCAATCTAAACTTCCCCTGGCATAACTTGAACCCATTTCCTCTCATCCTACCACTTTTCACTAGGGAGAAGAGGTCAGCCCCCACCTCTCTACAACCTCCTTTCAGGGAGCTGTAGAGAGCGAGAAGGTCTCCCCTCAGCCTCCTTTTCTCCAGGCTGAACAACCCCAGTTCCCTCAGTCGTTCCTCATCAGACTTGTGCTCCAGACCCCTCACCAGCTCCGTTGCCCTTCTCTGGACATGCTCCAACACCTCAATGTCCTTCTTGTAGTGAGGGGACCAAAACTGAACACAGTACTCGAGGTGGGGTCTCACCAGCGCCAAGTACAGGGGGATGATCACTTCCCTAGTCCTGCTGGCCATACTATTCCTGATACAGGCCTGAGTCCCCACATCACAGCCAGTGGCAGGATGATAAATTTGTTTAGGTCTGGATTTCACATGAAAGCCCAGCATGTGGCCGAGCAGCTAATTAAGATCCCTTGAAGACATTTCCTATTTCTGGGATCTGACACCGCCCGGAGAGCTGTGGCTCTGACACAGGACCTGTGGCCCACCACGACTCGTGACCCAGCTGAGCCACCCCAACTCAGCCGCATTGCGGGCACGGGGCACGGTTTCACATCCAGCTCTGCCCCCCAAAAAACCTCTCCATAGTCTCACAACGCAGGGTGACACTCGCAGGGTCTGACCGAGGTGTGTTTTGATTGCCTTGAAAGCAAAGCCAAGCCCAAGGGAAGCCTGCAAAATGAAACCAAAGCACTTCAGAGCAAAGTCTGCTGGCCAAAAATAACAGGATTCGCACAATTCCAGCTCTGCTGCTAATTCGTGGTCTGATCTTGTCCAACGAAAGGCAGAAGCAAAGCCTGGCTGCTATGACTCCTCTAATAAATTGGATTGTGTGGAGACTGACTGCAGGGCATGAGCGCTGTGTGCTGAAATCACTGCACGGGCAAACAGCGAGCAGGGTTTGATTGACAAGACGTCCGACCTCGGAAAAGCTAATGGATTTTTCTCTTATCAGCTAATCATATGACCCTGCCTTTACTGCAAGGCAACAAATAGCTTTTTAAGACGCGAGCTTTAATGCCAGACGCTGATTACGTTATGTTATTCGGTATAATTAGATTTGGCCAATGGAAAGCAAGGCAATGCCTCGGAGATTTTGTTTTTCAGCAAAAAATTTGGACAGGACCCTGCATGGTAAACAAATCCTGGAGCTGCAGTGAGGCTGGAGGTGAGAAGCTTCACCGAGGTTGGCCCTGCATCCTCCACAATCAAATATTTCCTGTGAGATAGAAGAGTTCACGGACCCTAATTTATGTTGCTGATAGCAGGAGAGTTATGGGTACATGATCTTCAAGGTCCCTTCCAACCTAAACCATTCTATGATTCTATGATAGCAAAGCAAGGTATTATTAAAACATCCTAGAAAGAAAAAAATGAGAAGACCAAACCCAGTGATTTCTGACCCGTGGGAAGGTCAGGTTGGAGAACATCAGTGCTGCCGGTTCTTCTTCATGCCCGGTCCCCAGATCTGAGCATGGTGGTGTTTGAATGCATCAGGTGCTGCCCTCTCCCATTCTTCCTTGGCAATGGACAAGCAGCACCTGCAGCCATCACTAACACATTGACCCTTGTTCTTACAGCCAGAGCTTCAACGCCGGCTCTTTGCAATACTGTCGCCCTGTCTCCTCCCAGAGCATCACCAGCACTGACTCGGGAGACAGCGAGGAGAACTACGTGGCGATGGTAAGGGCCCCACAGCTAAGATATATGGTGCTGGCAAGGACATATACGTTCCCCAGCTCTGCAAACACATTCCTGGCTCATGACATGGAAGTGCTCAGATAGCACTGTGTGGTGTACACCCTTATGTATATCCCTACATGAGCGCAACAGGGGCTTTCATTCCTAAAATGACATGTCCCATTGGGGTTTTAACTGTATATGAGAGCAGAAACATGTATCAACTACTTTGCCAGGAATTAAGAAGGGATAAAAACATCTATGGGCTGTCAGGGTGTATTTTCCTAATTTAAGCTGATTTTTTTCAGGATTTTTTTCCCCTAATAGCTGCTGACATCATGTTTGTGTGGAGGGCAGGGGCTATCAGAGCAGCAGCAGGGAGTGGCAGCCCTTACAGGGAGGGGATTTTGTCTCTCTTTGCAAAGCTGCTGACTTGAAGCATATTTTTGAGGCTGTGTAACTAAGGGGGTAGAGGAAATCTGCGCTCTGCGTAGCGTGGTTGGGATTAGTGAAGATCCCAGGGCTGGGCTGGCCTTGCTGAGGTGTGGTTCCTGGGAAATGCTGAAGCCCATGTCTGATGTCAGGCGTGCGAGCAAAATCAGCACAAAGGCAGCAGAACTGCCCCGATACATAAAATCAAGAGTGTGAGCTTGAAATATATGTTAGCTCAATATACAATATCTATAGTCCCTCAGAGGTTCTGCACGCCCCGTCCCAGAGGCAGGTGAGCAAATACCCAGGCTGTGACCTCTATTAAAAGTGCCACCGAGGCATTTCATTGCCAGATTTGTGTTGATTCCATTTTGACTTTCTTCCCATTTTAATCCTCCTTATTTCTCCTGTCTCTTCCCTGCATTAGCAAAACCCCATTTCTGCTTCTCCTGTTCCTAGTGGCACCAACAGCCCAGCGCCTAAAAAGAGTTCAGGGAGTGTGGATTATCTGGCCCTGGACTTCCAGCCGAGCTCACCGGGGCCACACAGAAAGGTACGGGGCATTTTATAAACTTCTGATTAAAAGTGATGCAGTTTTTTAAGGGTTTTTATGCACATTGGCAGCAGCATGGTCCAAAGCCCTGGGCAGGGTTGTTAAGTGACACAGTAAGCTCAGAGGCGTGATTTTTCCTGCAGATCCGCTGCTATATTTATTCTAGGTCAGAGTCGGTCTCTGTTGCATGTCTGCAGCTTTGCTGGAAGCGTTACCAGAAGCCTGGATGTGCAGGGGTTCAGGGATGCTGATGGGACCGGTAATTCAGCTGGAGATTGGAAATCTTGTGCTGGACCAGAAATTCAGCTGGAGATTGTATATTCCCAAGATGTCAGGAGATATTCCAAGAAGTATCAGATTTTTTTTATTTTTTTTTTACCTCCTCCAGAACAACAAGTTCTCCAAAACCAGACTTGGGTTTTCCACTGGAGATACTTTCAGGAGCTCATTCAGAAAATGCTGGGCACCTGTCTCCTGCCAGTCAGGTGCTTTTAAGGGTGCCGTTTGGGCAGGAAAAGTACAAACTGCTTTCAAAAAGTAAAACTGATGTTTAAAAGCTAGATTATGTTGAGCTGACCAAGCCATTGCCTGGTGAGAAAGAGCTGTGGGGAGAAGATGGGTATGGAATGGAATGCCTCTACCAAGTGTCCTGAGGAAATGTGGAAGGGGAAGCTCCTAAAGACCCAGATGGTGGTGACTTTTCTCCAGGTTCATACACAGGGGAAGCAAACATAGTGAATTGTAGGAAAATAGGGCAAGGGAGGACCTCAGGACATCCCCACATCCAAAGGAAACCATCTCTCCTGAGGTGACAGATGAGGCTTAAAAGTCTCATATGATGGAGATTTCACAACCTCCCCAGCAAGGCCACATATCAAGATGAAGAGGACAGCTGGGGGTGACAGAGTGGGCTGGGGAGGGACCAAAAGCAGGTCCTGCTGGGTGCCACCCTGAGCAGACTGGGAAGGGGAAGGAGAGACTATCTCAAGCAAAGCAGCACCTGAACGAGGGGATGGTGAAGGAAAAGGGGACCACCTGTGAGTTGGCCTTAACTTTCTCAAACACCACCTTGTTTCCAAGGCAAAGCATCCCACTGATTAGGTCTTTTTATTATTTGACAGTTGTCCCTTGATTGTTTCTTTCTGCCCTGCAATATTGCTGCAGATACTACCAATTTAAATTATATCCCAACCTGGAAAGGTCATTTTAGACCATTAAAAAAAAAACTCATCTGGCTTCAGTTGCAAGCCGCTGGGGGGTCCTCTGAAATGCTTGTAGAGGCAGACAAAGTTCCAGGACTCAAGAAACCACAGAAAAAAAAGTATCTCTTTCTTTACGGTATACAGATACAGTATACCTGTTGTTTTGGGGATGAAAATAAACTAGTGCCATAGGTGTGTAGAGTCAGCACAGCTAAGAAGGGATGGAGCTGGGATTTTTGTGTGTATCTATAAGAGTTCTTGAGTTCTTTACAAGAAAATGAGCAAGATGCAACTCCGAATTTGCAATATCAGCAGTTAGATACCACATCTGCAACCAAACACTCGTGTCCCAGAGCTGGTGGGAAGGTGGAGACCTGGGTGCTATTTCTGCACTCCTGTTGCACTGCAGTCTCATGCAAGCAAGATGCAGAGCAGACTGAAATCTTTCATCCAAGACCTTTTGGGAGGTTAGAGGGAGGGTGTTGAGCTGTGGAGTCTGCAAGAAAGCAGGGGAGGTGCCAGTGGACTTGCAGCACCCACAGTGCTACTGCAGGAAGGGAAAAGCAGGGAGCTGATGAGTGACCAGGCGGTGGCCGTGTTTCTTCTCCCTGCAGCCCTCCACCTCATCGGTCGCTTCGGACGAGAAGGTTGATTATGTGCAAGTGGACAAGGAGAAGACGCAGGCGCTGCAGAGCACCATGCAGGAGTGGACTGATGTGCGGCAGTCCTCGGAGCCCACCAAGAGCACGAAGCAGTAGCGCTTGGGGCAGGCGGCGAAACAGGCAAATGTCTCGGTGGTTTTCCCCCTCTGGGGCACTGCCGGGCTGCCGGCTCCACTTGGGCTGGGCTTCTAAGACTTGTCTGCGGAGGGGAGGGGGTCTTCATTATTATTTTTTTTTTCTTTTATGGCAAAAAGAAACTTAATTTCAGGGGAAGACTTGGCGGATACTGTTTGCCAGTGATAAAGACCAACTATGTTCGGTGGCTAGGTTTGTGCTTTAGCTGCTGGATGCGCTATCCAGGAGCTTCGACTTAGCAATACCAGGTTTCACCCTACACATCTTTTGCTTACAGCTATTAAAGCCACCTTGTATGTGCTAACACTGCATCATCTCTCCCCGTCTTCTTCCATACCGTACCCCCAAACTGTTGCCATGCAGATTCACAGCATCTCTCATAGGACGTCATTCCCCAGCTCTTATTCCCCACTCCTTATGGTTGCCCTCTTCTCTGCCTCCTCCCAGTCCCAAAACTGAGCAAGGAGCGTTCCTTTTGAAATCACTTGTGTTGTCCCATCTCTTGTAAATAATACGTTCAAAACCTCTGAGGGGTATGCTCCTCCTGGCGGGACAGCCCCCATGGTTTTGGTTGTGGTTGTTAACCTTTAGGAGCTTGAAGAGCATCCAGACTGTCCCACTGAGCTAACTTAGAAGCCCAGGACTTGCCCCATCATACACACACACATATGTGCCAGCACATGCTCACACACATGCGTGCATGCGTGAAACAGCCAAGTTTGTTGGGGTGTCTTCTGCTGTTGATGCTCTCCAGCATCTCTCAAAGTCAATGGTCTGGAGAGATTTTCTTTGGATGGCAGAATTTAAGCCCTGACCCACTGCCTATCTGAAACTGCCTGGGAATCTGTCCCTAAGAACCAAAATCTGCCCTTTGTAGCTCCAAAAGAAACCTATAGTGAGAGTCCTACATCCCTGGCTGTCATGAGAAGCTCTGTGGTTGAGGATGAGGAGCACAGGGAGGCTCTGGAGACCCTGTATATCTGGACTGGCACAAGGATGAGTAACAAAAAGGGAGTGGGAGGCTGCTGCGAGGACCGGGAGAAGGCGGATGCTGTACTGCAGAGGTTGGTCTTGGGTGAGGAGGTCCAGTGGGGTGTATCTTGGAGGAAAGAGACAGAGTAATTGAAATGTTGCTTGATGGTGAGGCCTTAGGCTTGGGAAGAGGCTGGTCAGGAGAGTCAGGGCAAGGTGTTTCAATATTAGCTTTAATGTAGCGTTATGGTTGGTTTGTGGTGGGTGCAAAGGGCTGGACTAGATATTTTCTCCCCGTCTTCAGCAATGTTTCTTCAACACAGAAATGGGGCTTGTTGACGTTTACGACCCTAGGCTCTAATTATGGATGGGAATCTGCTGTTGCCCCTTGCCAGCACTCTTGACACATCCAAGCTTTGGGATCGCTCCCCAGGCAGCTGCCAGGCGCAGAGAGCCGAGAAGGAAGAGGCAGTTTGTTGCAGAGATAATAATTCATGATCTCATGAAAACAGGAAGGACTAATGATTGCCACGGAGCAGCCTGATTGCCAGACAGTGAGCGCTGACAGGGATAAACAGGCCAACCGCAAACCGAGAGCCAAACGAAGGAGACGTTAGAAAGATTAGGTAATAATATTTATTAAATAGCTGGAGCTATTCTCTCTGCAAGCTGCACCCCTCCCAACACCACGGGCTCTACATTCCACCACCACCACCAAGTTGTATTGATTATTGATGCTTAAGTGTTAACACATTTGTTTAAGCTTGGCCTGAGTTTGGAAAGGGCCAGACGTCACCCACGCAGGGATAGGATACCAGTCCCTTAAGGGCTGTGTGCTGGTAAAATACATTTATATTTTCTTCTCATGTGCCATGAAAGGGAAGGATATTAATGGAAAAGCTCTGACGAACCTTTTAAGACATTGAAGCGTTGGCCTTTTACAGGAATAATGAAGCAAATATCCTAATGCTCATGGTAAAATAACGATCATCTAGGAGAAAAAAAAAAATACCCAAAGGGGAAGATTTAGCACAGCCAGATGCTTTCTGAAAATCGGGGAGTGTGTTACAGCCTGCAAGGGCCTTTGTCTCTTGTTGGGGGCTTGCACGCTTGCATGGTGAGATAATAAAATGAAGACCAGAGTACAGCGCTTTGTATTTCTATAGCCCCTTTCAACACTTTACCTCAGGGGACACTAAACATTGGGCCTGATCCAGAGCCCACTGAAGTGTGTGCTCACCCAGCTGGGATTGAGCTCCCCATTCCCACCAAAAAGCAAATGTGACTCAAGCGGGAAGCTGACTTTTTTCCTATTCAATCCTCTAAACTGCTAGACGGACACAGAGGAAGATGAGGTTGGGGGAGAAGGGTTACGGTGCACGCTGGATGTATTTCCCTGCCAAAATTGTGCTGTTCTCCTCCTATCACACTAAAACTCAGCCACCTCCACGGTGGATTGCAGCAGCAGTTTTGGGAATAGCCCTTTATGCGGCTTTGCATTTGCCTTAGAAAAACAGTGCAACTATTCTCGAGATCAAACTGAGCCCAGCTCCAGGCCAAAAAAATCTTGAACTGGACCAAAAGCCTGGAGAAATCAAGTCCTAAACCATGCTTGGATTGAGTCTTTTTCTCCAGATGGGAGATGAGGGAGCTCAGCAAGTCCCAAAAGTGCCCTGAAAGTGGGCAGGCGAGGGGGAGGCAGCAGCAGTAGTCATTTCTGATGGTCAGTGGCTCGAGAGTCAACAGAATGGGTTGGGACATGTTTTGCTGAGTTGGTGCCCTGTGCTTCTGCTCTGGGACTAAGTGCATCCAGTGCCCACTTCCGCATTTAATCCAAAGTGTTAATTAAGATTGGAAAAGGCCTTTGTGGTACTGGAGAAACCAGTCCTTTTTCTCCATGTGCCATAAATGTCTATATTTGTTCATGGGGCAGGCACTGGCGTGGGACAGCTCTTTTCCCAGGCTCAGCCCTCCTGTGTTGATGATTTGCTTTCATGAGCATCCCCAGTAACTGGCCCTTTGCTTTTGGCAGACCAAGGACCAAGACAGCCCAAGAGCAGCTATTTTGCAACTATTGGTTGCTGGTCCCTCCTTGCTTTGCAGTGAGATCTGTGTTTTCCCAGAAACAGATATATTCCTCCATTTATTTTTTTTTTTCTGCTGAGCACCCAGCAAAGAGCCCCTTCAAACTAAGTAGCAGCCTATAGACTCCATGCATTGCCATATAGACATGACTATATCAACCCCTCCTGAAAGCCGTTAAGTAATCAATGGCTGCAGTGGAAATAATCATTCCTGACGGTTGCCGAGCCAATTACAGCAGTCCCTGATGATTAATGTTTGTGCAGTATTTACTCTTAAACCATATTGAAAAGCAGCTGGTTTAATTACACAGGCTGCCAAGAACTTTGTCCTGAAGGCATTGAGTTTATCGCGTCCACTCTATACTTGGATGCTCAAGTATGACTGATTCTTTTGTTAGAAATAGATATTTTAGGAAACAGAGAACATTGCAAATGATTCATTTTAATTGCTCTCAAAGTGGCTTGAGTCTTCATGTCAGAGCCTGCTCTTCAGCTCTGCAATCCCATTTAAGAAAAGGGGTGTGCTTGCATGTGTGTGTGTGCACGCTCGTGGAGAAAGGTTGTCTGTGGGATAGGCATCATGACCTCAGTATTTACTTTTATGAAGTACCATGAAGGGCCATGGCTCAAAGCTCTCCCTAAGCTTTAAAATGACTAAGTTGGTGGTTTAAGAGGCAGACGTCTCCAAAAGTGTGTATCCCTTGCTGTGAGTGTGTGACTGCTGCTCATGGTTCTTCTGTCTGGTGAGATGAGTGAGCTGCCTTGGAGCTGATTTGCTCTCAACTGACATTTGAGCGTTCGGTGGGAAATACATTTCCAGCTCCAAATGGATGCCAGGCTTAGGCTTAGTCTCAAATTAGAGAAAGAAAATACTTGTGAGTGCAGATTGTGCCGGGGCAAAGCTGAGTGTCTGGCAGATAGGACCAACTCCGGAGACAAAACCGAAAGGTAGCTAAAGCTTGGGTTGACTCGGGGCTAATTGGGATGGATTTGGACCCAGGCCCACCAGCCACTGACAAGGGTTATATATGGGGGAACATAGAATCATAGAACAGTTTGGGTTGGAAGGGACCTTTAAAGGTCATCTAGTCCAACGTGAGGTTGGGAGGACTGACAGCAAGAGTGTTTGCCAGCAAGATTTGAGTCTTAGTCCTCACCATATCCTCCTTTGGTGTGAGTCTTGAGTCCGATCTACAGAGAAGGTTTGTGGGTTGCGGAAAGGGGTTTTGCTTGTTAAAGGCTATGCGCTGGTGGGAAGGGAGCTCTCACCACTCTTGGGACTTAGCCAGGATGCTTCACCCTCAAGGAGATCACTCTGCTTGACAACGTGATGTCTCAGTGCTCTGGCTTCCAGGGAGCCCTGGGGGCCATGTGCCCAGTACTGAACTGGGCAGGAGAAGCCTTACCAGAAGGGTGGTATGGATCTGGCCATGCTGGGGGGCACCTTGCGCTGAGGCTCCCTTGGGTTGATAGTGGGGCAACAGGGTGGCTTCACAGGGTGTCCCAAGAGGTCTTGCCATCTCCATCCTTTGAGCTTTTCAACACCAGACTAAATCAAACCCTGAGCAAGACGGTCAGACCCCATGGCTGACCCTGCTTGGAGCAGGGAGTGGGACTAGAGACACCTCTCCCCCATGATTTATCCTGAGACCCTGTGCTGCTGGGGCTGAGTGGGGACTCCTCTGTGTAAGGGAGGGGGCCAAAGGCAGGACCTAGAGTCCTGTAGCATCCTAGATAGGGCCAGGGCCTCTTCTCCAGCCATGAACTCAAGTGGCAAGGCACAGCGCAACCCCTAAGGCCATACTCCCCAGCAAGGTGGCCTAATCCACGCTGGGGCCATCCCTTGCACCTGGGAGAGGGCTGGCTGGCCCAGGGCAAGTCATCCAGGACACAGACACATAGTCGAAGCAACTGGGGGAACCTCTAAATTTGTTAGGATAGACATTGACCCAGGGCTCTTTGGAGCCCTACGCCAGCCCCTGCACTCTAGGTCCCCAGTCCCTTGAGCATACTAGAAAGAGTCGGCTCCTTTTGGCCAACCATTGAGCATGGCTCTTTGGGAGAGGTAGAGCCACGCACAGGCCTTATGCAGTGATGGACTTCAGTAGGAAGATGTTTAAGTAGCTCCCAGGTCCTGTCTGATCTTCCTGTTCTGGAAGAGGAATAAGGGGATGGTTTCCTCAAGTCACGTTTGCATTGTGTCAGTGTTTTCCACCTGGTGACATTGCTATTCCATGTAAAAGTTGACAACTGCACTGTGTGTTCCATTGGAGGGATGTTGTCTGGATGAGATGAGCGCAGTGGGGATGTGCCTATGGAAAAGCCCCACTTGTAATGGGAAGGACGAAGAGCAGAGCCTAACCCCAATGCAGCCAGGGATTGAGCCAGAGGACATGCATGGCCATCAAAAAGCCATCCAGAAAATCAGAGGGACCAGTCCAGCATCAAATCACAAGGGCAAATAAACCAGTTTAGGGCCCCTGGTGACTCTACGTGCCTCTCTTCTCTGCCCAGAAAGCACCAACCTGTCCACGTGTACACAACGATCTTGCAACTGTTAATGAGGGTTTTGCAGGTAGAGCTGTGCACCTTTTGGTCATGATTTCTCCATGGCCTGGAGCAGTTATCCCTCCATCAGCTTGTCCTTGGTGTCTCATCCTTGTAGTCACAATTTTATCTCCTTGTTCGCAACTCCTAGAGTTGTACTGTTAATCAGGTTGCTACTTCAGTGGCTGCTCTTGAGAAAAGTGGATATGTAGCAAGGTGTCACCAAACAACTCTCCCCCCACCAACCCACGGCAAGCCGGTCCTGGCACATAGTGTCCAAATTTCAACACCGGCCAGCAACATCTGGAGCAGGAGCTGGGCCATGTGGCTCCATCTCTTGAGCTAAAAGAACCTCTCGATGGACTTGCTTCCAATCAGCAGTCTCTTAATTTTCAGTGCAGTCCATGGCTAAAATTTAACAGGTGCGTTTGTAGGCCAATGGGTTGACTATATGGGAGAGGTTTTCTCCAAAACCAGAAGACAAGAAGCCATCATTTTTAGTGTCGTTCTTTGGGTGACACCACACTTGATCTTTGGGTGGGATGAGGGGGTTCATTTGAACTCTCTGTATCCCACTTTCTCTCCGGCTTGTGAAATGAAGATTTTTAGTACTTATTTCCCCACGTCACAGATGTGTTGTGAGGTGTAATAAATTGACATTAATAATGCAAAGAGCTAGTTTGAGTCTGCAGGCAATGGCCTGATGGCATGTGGTGCTACCCCGTTGTCACGCCCAGCAGCACACACAGCACATCCCGCTCTGCAAAACTCATTAAAAACCCCTCATCCTTAATTACCAAGGTGGAAAAATCTTGACAGGATTTTCTGCTGAGCGAGGGAGGTGGGGGAAAAGCCATTTGCACAGTTTTAGCGTTCTGCTGCCACATTGACCCTGAAAATACCAGGTTTTCTTTGAGGGCCCTTTGGACGTGGTGGCTGAAGCATGTCATGGAGAGGGGAAAGGAGCAGGACCCTGGGCTCCACGGGGAGCCCGCCGATGAATCCCATAGGGTTAGGACCAAACCTTTAGAGTAGTTACATCCCCCGTCAACCCAGCCCTTGGCGAAGTCAATGGGTCCCCATTGACTTTGGGAATCGTTGAGTGGGAACAGACCCAGCCAAATTAGGGTAGTTTTCTCCCTTTGTTTCTTAACCTGCTGCGAAGGGGCGTCGGCAGCCAATTCGCGGGGATGTTTTGTGTGTTTCAAAGCCTATGACTGTTCTTAAAGAGGAGTATTTTTAATTTTTTTTTTTTTCATTTGTAGAAG
Source organism: Charadrius vociferus (assembly GCF_000708025.1). Taxonomy (NCBI): domain Eukaryota; kingdom Metazoa; phylum Chordata; class Aves; order Charadriiformes; family Charadriidae; genus Charadrius; species Charadrius vociferus. Next base: position 9,986,588 of record NW_009647680.1, read on the forward strand.
GAAGGACAAGAGTAATCTGTGGCAAACTGTACAGTACGTGTCTTCTTGTGGTGTCACTGTTTGAATGGTTATTAAGTTTTCAAATCACTGTGGACAGCTAATCACTTAAGTTATTAATTTATTCTTTGGGGTTTTGTTGTTTGGTTTTTTTAAAGTAATTTGAAACAATTATTTATCCTGTAAATTGGTCTTGAGTGAAGCCTAGATAATACTTTTTTTGCTGTTAATAAACATGGTACATGCCTGACGTGAAGGTGATCTCATTTTTAAGTACTGTATATGCAGCAGGAAAGCGACGGGAAAATAAAAGAATGATAATAAAAAGGCGTCTCTCACTGGTGACTCCCAGCATGGATTCGGAGTGGGGAGAGAAAGGGGGAATTAATGAATGGATCGATTTCAATTATGCAGCACCTTTAAAGCTTTCAGAGCATCTTCTCAGCATGTTGCCAAGTATCTCTTACAGCTTCACGTGTCCTGTCCGTGCAATGAGGGCCCTTAGGATGCAGTTAAGGTTTTTCCTGGTACCAGAACCCAAACTGTGTGTTTTTCAGCTGCTAAAGTGAATTTCATACTATATATCTGCTCCAAGGATACACTTTGGCATGTGCAGAGTGAGGACAAACACTGCCCTCCTGGCCCATCAGCAGCTCGGCACCTGTGAGCCCCAGCTCAGGACACCAAATCACCCATAAAACCTAAGCAAAAGAAAGAATTATTTTCCCCAGAGTTAAAAGTTCAAATTCCCTCCTTGAAGACACTTACATCTACTTTAAAAAAAAATAGACACCTGGGGAGAGACACCTCGCTACAGCACAGCCCCTGAAACCCCCTTTTTAGACAATAGTATCACCTCACATCTGCAACACATCTGGGATCCTGAACCTGGAGTTGAGAACTCCACTGTGGGCTCTCCTTGGCCAGACGCACATGTGACACTACGGACCATACTATCGTATATACTATAGTATATACTTTGCCAATATACCATATCATAGAATCATAGAATGGTTTAGGTTGGAAAGGACCTTGAAGATCATCGAGGTCCAACCCCCCTGCCATAGACAGGGACACCTCCCACTAGACCAGGTTGCCCAAGGCCACGTCCAGCCTGGCCTTGAACACCTCCAGGGATGGGGCCTCAACAACCTCTCTGGGCAACCTGTGCCAGTGCCTCACCACCCTTAAAGTGAAAAACTTCTTTCTAATGTTTAATCTAAACCTGACCTCTTCCAGTTTAAAGCCATTCCCCCTCATCCTGTCACTACATGCCCCAGTAAAAAGTCCTTCCCCAGCTAAATATACAAATATTACTGTTATTCCTAACACTATTAATATAGTATATACTGTAACTGGTATAGCATAGATAGTAACATACCATAATAATGCTATACTAGACTTCTGCAAGGCCTTTGATAGGGTCCCCCATAACATTCTTACCTCTAAATCAGATACATGTTTGATGGATGGACCATTCGATGGATAAGGAACTGGTTGTATGGCTGCATCGAAGGAGTTACAGTCAACGGCTCAGTTGACAGATGATGATCAGGGAAGTCCAGTGCTAAGAATTCTAGGAAATGAACAGGGATCAAACCAGGTCGCCTCATTACGCTGTTGAAACTATCCAGGCTGCCATCCATGCTGAGCACTGCATGCAGTTTTCCTCTGCTCATCTCAGAAAATCTTGGGGAAAAAACAAGACATATTCAGGGAAGAGCGCAGCGGTGATACAGCCTCTCTGTTTTCCTTGGTGGGTTGATTATCTGCCTTGATCATTTAGATTAGGATCTCAACGAGGCAGACACAGTCTCCTGCAAAAGCACCATCCAGCACGTGGCTCAGAAAATGCCTTCAGGTGACACTCCGGCACAAAGCAGGGAGATGGCATGACAGCAACATAAAACATTTCAGCAACCTCTTTGGACAGGAGGTTCATAAAATACTATTAATAATAACAGGAAACACTGTACTTTTTGTATATCTTCAGCTACAGAACCATATTTAGGAGGGAGAGGTTTAGATTGGAGATTAGGAAAAATTTCTTCACAGAAAGTGTTATCGAACATTGGAACAGGCTGCCCAGGGAAGGGGTTGAGTCACCATCCCTGGAGGTGTTTAAAAGACGTGTAGACATGGTGCTGAGGGACATAGTGGTGGACTTGGCAGTGCTAGGTTAATGGTTGGACTTGAGGATCTTAAAGGTCTTTCCCAACTGAAACAATTCTGTGACTCTATATTTATTACCTCTTAGCACCGCTAAGTCTAGTGGACTTAAATACAAACAAACACAATCTGCACCCTACAAAACCCCACTAATTGGATTGTGATCTGCATTCAGGGGGCACCCAACTCTGGGCTGGGGTCTCCACATCCCACCTCTGCCTGCTCCCCTCCTCCAAGCCACCACTCTGCAGGGTTGTCCTGCATCCATGAGGTTGGATGCTCATCTCCCATCAGATTCCCCATCTCTTTTTTGACCCATCAACCCAATAGCTATGAGTATTGCATTAAGACACTAAGCCTCTGTGTTGAATTAATTAATTTCCTTTATTTATATATAGGAAAGTCAATAAAAGAATATGATAGTATACAACAGAGATTTGATCCCAAGTGTCCTCTCTAGCAGACTTTCTGCTCACATTTTCCGTAGCAATGTCTGTGCTTTGCCTTTTCTTTCACAGCAACACAATATTCCCACCCCAATACCCCACGGTCAGGATTAGGCCCTGCACCCAGGACCTAAGGCACAAGTCTCTGCCACTTGAGCTGGAGAAATCTCTACTACACGCACAAGGGAGGAGCAGGCAGGGACAATGGCCGGGGAGGCACATGGGAAGGAGCCAATGTCCTGTAGACACGCTGCCAGGGTTGGTCTCCTGCCACCAAAATCAGCCCCTGTCCCATTATGGATTTATACAATACATTGGTTTACATAGTATGTATTTATACTGGGTTGATAGAATATATCTGGTTGGGCTACTCTCCTTGCAAATCAGCATTTTAAAAGAATAGCTAGTGGGCTTAGGGGAGCTCTGTCATTTGCTGCTCAGCTCAAGGTATCCCAAAGGAAAGCCCAAGTTTGAAAGGGCAGATCCAGCCCAGAAAGCCATGAGATGACAGCAGCAGAAAGAGGCAAACCAAGTCCTAAAGACACATCTGGAAAAACAGCTGTGTGTCTGGGCCTGCCGTGTACACTAGCAGCATCCAGAGGTCACCAGTGACACAACGGGGCTTTGCTGGAGCCCAAAAAACCCCAACTGGACCAGGTCAGTCTCTCTTGGCTGGAGGGGTTTGTGCCCCTCGGGCTCTTTTGGGTGCTTTGCAATGCTGCATAAAATCCCTCTGGTCAACCTGCCACTGGTCGCTGTGACCAAGCAGGCTTGCAAGCTCATGGCCCCACCAGATCAGCGTTGCCATGTTGTCTGCTCAGCATTTTTCAACCTTTTCAGCCTTTTTCTACCTTTACAGGTGTGACAAAGTGGATTCTCAAAACCACATTTAAAAAAAAAACAACAACAACCAAGCAGAGATCCCCCCAAAACCGACTCAGCTCCATGGGCAGGGCTGCAGACAGGTTGCGCATGGGACACCTCTATCCCTGGGGCCTCACTGAGTCCCTCTTCATCCCCATCCCTGTCCTCGTCCCCTCCCCATGGCTCACAGCAGGCAAGACAAGGCTACGCTGAAGCAAAAGGGCACTTCTCCGAGCTGTCGGCAGCTGCTCATCTCTGCATTAGCTTAGTTACATTAAGGCGTGAAGACCAAGTGCATAGGAAGCGATGGGACCCTCCAAGCGCCTCCAAATCAGCCCCTGAGTCCTATTCCATTGTAATGTTCCCCAAATCCTCCTCCAAGATGCTTGCTGTCATCAGGGTGAGGAAGAGGAGCCCCTGGCTTTGGGTTTGTCCCGTGGACATTGACTGTCTGGTTTAACTCATTGGTTAGAAGACAAGTCCATGAAAGGAACCAGATCCACCCCCGCCTGCTGCCGGGCTGCAGCCCCCTGATGAGTTGTCATCATCCTTGTCCCTGTCAAAGTCTCTCCACCACAGCGGGGATTTCGGCAAGGCGGAAATGTAGGCAGCTCTGTTCCTCGCTTCTTTTTCCTGCTCCTGGGAGAAAGAAGGGGGGAGAAATAACACAAGGATATCTACAGCTAAATGACCCAGGTAGGGGGATGCTCCCACCTTCCCCCAGGAACCAGGAGTCTGTTTGGTTGCCCCTGGGAGCCTCCTCCAAATTAAACCAGGGTGAGAAGGCCATATGGTCACCTCTAGAGCTTGGCAGGAGGGATGCAGCAAAGCATCGCATCTCTCCAGTGACCAAAAAACAGCCCTTCCGTAACACCTCTGAGATAGGAGGGACTCCTCAAATTGCCCTGGGTGCTGCTCATGTTCTACGGGATGCTGCTGTTTGGAAAGCGTTGAACTCCACCAGTTGAATGAAATCTGCTCTAGTTTGTATTCCCAGCTCGCCCACCTTTCCCAGGCACTTAGGAGAATATTTCAGGCAGAGCTGCCTGGGGCAGGCAACAGCAAGTCAACCCCGAGCAGAGCCACGAGTTGTCTCGCACCAACCTCAACACCCAATTTCATTGGGACACTGCAACCCATTTATACTGGGTGCTAAAAAGGAAAAGGGATTTGGCTTCAGGGAGCGGGAGGATATCTGCACACATGGATTTATTTGCAGGACGCGACCCTGCTGCTGCCCGGATGGGTGGGAACGTGGCTGGTGAGACGGGCGGCCGCAGGATCACACCCTGCTGTGCACGGCAGCGGGAATTACCTGCAAGTAGAGGATGTTATCTTTGGAAATGGCTTCCATCAAGTCCTTATGGAGGGAGGGTTCTCCGTGCAGATGGCCAGCCTCGGCCAGGGCTTCATGCAGCGGGCAGCTCTTCCTGCCCGGCCGCTGCCTGTAGAAAAGGACGTAGGCAGTGTCCTTGGGGAAGAAAGAGGTGACGTTGCTGACCGATTCGAAGGAGGAGAAGGAAACCCTGGTGTCGTTGAAAAGGTACCACTGAATTTCAAAGTCCAGCTGCTTGTCAAAGGCCAGGTTCGGTGTCCCGTCCCGAGGCTGCCCGTGGGGGACGGTGTCAGTGCACTCCCTGGAGTAGCAGTAGTAGTGGCCGCTCTCAGAGGAGATGCCCGAATGCACCACCACACTGCAGAGGTCATACACAACAGACATGAAGCCACTTTCTGGAGCAGCTCTGTCCTTCCCACATTGGCAAACATCCTCAGTTTCCTCCGGGGCAACAAGGATGGGAAGCTTGAGCACCACGGGGATGGAGACGTTGTCCAAGATCTTCTTCCTCTTCATAGTCTGTGGGTCGAAGGAGAACCGCAGCAGTGTGAGGATGAGGTAGTGTGGACCCTCCGTCAGCTCTGCCACCTTCTCAGCATCCTGCAAAGAAGCACATTTCTCACAGTGGTATTTATTCTCTGCTGTCAGTCTCTCCGGGGATAGAAAATAATTAATTAAATCCAGGACAGATCTAGAGTCCTTGGGACCGCATGCCTGTTCCCCAAAAGCCGAGAGAGGGTCTTTGGCTGCATCCACGCCAACAGCATCACTGCTTAAGGGATTTGTTGGTTCTCCAGGTTCCTGGAAACCCAAAGTTTCCACCAGCATCAGTGGGGCTGCAGGTTCTCCGGCCACGGGGGGTTTTCTCTGGATCCAGGGAGACCCTGTTAGCTGATTTGGGTTTTCAGGAGGCTCAATAAACTGTGGGCCAATTTCTTCCACTGGTAAAACAGACATACTCCCACGCACATGCCTGTCAGGTGGGGGGAAAGCCAGCGACAAGTCTGTGAAGGCTTCTTCTCGGGAGGAGACATTCAGACACTTCAAGCAGCGGATCTTTGTCATCATTTTACCCCCAAACATCTTCTCAATCAGTGTCTTGTTTAAGTAATGATGATCCACTGCCTGAGACATCAAGCTGGATTCCTTGAGTTTCTGGTAGATCCTTTTTCCAGTTTTTTCTTCTTCGTGCAATCTTTGGCAGGGAAAAAAAAAAGCTGCAGTATCCACCAACACAACACCAAGAGGTAGTTTCTAAAGTAGTGTTTCTGTTCTTCACTCAATGGGGTTAATCTAGGTTAGCCCTCCAGTGCACAGGTGCCATGTGCCTTGCTAAGGGAGGGAGGTGGGATGGATTTGGGAACCTGAGGTCTCTGTGTGCCATTGACCCCCCACTTCTAGGGGCATCACTGGGACACCAGAGATTTGGGATTTCTAGACAAGAGAAAGGCGAAATCATTTTTACAGAGAAGGTTGAGTGGCTTGTCAGGCAAATCTCTGATCTTCACAGAGTCACAGAATCACAGAATCTTCAGAGTTGGAAGGGACCTCTAGAGATCATCTAGTCCAACTCCCCTGTTAAAGCAGGATTGCCCAGAGCACATTACTCAGGACTGCATCCAGGCGGGTTTTGAAAATCTCCAGAGAAGGGGACTCCACAACCTCCCTGGGCAGCCTGTGCCACTGCTCTGTCACCCGAACCGTAAAGAAGTTTTTCCGTGTGTTGG